>NW_027190167.1:0-50827 GCF_040958095.1 Procambarus clarkii
AAGAAAAAGAAGCGCAGGAGGAGGAAGGAGAGCTACAGCATCTACATCTACAAAGTGCTGAAGCAGGTCCACCCCGACACTGGTATCTCTTCCAAAGCCATGTCGATCATGAACTCGTTCGTGAACGACATCTTTGAGCGCATCGCCGCCGAGGCTTCTCGCCTGGCCCACTACAACAAGCGTTCCACCATTACCAGTCGGGAGATCCAGACGGCTGTAAGGCTCCTGTTGCCCGGAGAACTGGCCAAGCACGCCGTCTCTGAGGGCACTAAGGCCGTCACCAAGTACACCTCCTCCAAGTAAACGGCTTACTTACTGCCCTGTGGTGGTGGCTTGGCCTCAAACCAACAAACTCGGCTCCATTGGAGCCACACTTTAATTTCTAAAGAGATTGTGAGTGTTAGACACCAATACTATTATAACAAAAACCTCTGTCACTGAAAGCAAATAGCTATAAAATGAGAATATTTATGAAACTGTCTGTGTGTTTCTCTCTCTCAGTCTCTGTCTGTCTGTCTGTCTGTCTGTCTGTCTGTCTGTCTGTCTGTCTGTCTGTCTGTCTGTCTGTCTGTCTGTCTGTCTGTCTGTCTGTCTGTCTGTCTGTCTGTCTGTCTCTCTCTCTCTCTCTCTCTCTCTCTCTCTCTCTCTCTCTCTCTCTCTCTCTCTCTCTCTCTCTCTCTCTCTCTCTCTCTCTCTCAACACATATAAGCACTCGGTATCTTTTTTCTAGAGATTAGAGATTCATTGTTATGTTCCACATTAGGATTACTATGCAGGCCACCCTCTTAGGTTTGAAAATGTCAAGAAAACGGTTAATTTAAAATGTCATCTCCTAACTTAACAGATTAAGCCAGAGGACCGAAAACAGAATAAAACAGGACTGGACAGTATGTCACTTATACAAGCTGCTTTTATTTCTAGTACAGTATGACAATTTTTATTTTGGGGGGGGGGGGGGTGGGTGATCCTTGACAGTGCATAAGAGCGAAAAGCGACGGCGTTTTGTTTGTAAGAGAACAGGTTGTACTACAAATGACTTGATTTATTGATATCACGTGTATGTATGACACCTAAATTAGTGTATTTGTTTATTTATTTATTTATTTATTATATGTGTAGATGAAGGTTAATTCATATGACTGATGCTAGGAATGTCTGAAATCTCCTTAGAAGGATATTTTGGCCCTGAGAAGGGCCGAGTTTGGTGTATACTAGGGTGGTCGATTTAGCTTATGCACGCTCTCCACGGATACGGCGAGCAAGCTGAATGTCCTTTGGCATGATGGTGACACGCTTGGCGTGGATGGCACAGAGGTTAGTGTCCTCGAAGAGACCGACCAGGTAAGCCTCGGATGCCTCCTGTAAAGCCATGACGGCAGACGACTGGAAGCGAAGATCGGTCTTGAAGTCCTGGGCAATCTCGCGCACCAGACGCTGGAAGGGAAGTTTCCTGATGAGCAACTCGGTGCTCTTCTGGTAACGACGGATCTCACGCAGGGCGACCGTTCCGGGCCTGTAACGGTGAGGCTTCTTCACACCCCCTGTGGCAGGAGCAGACTTGCGTGCTGCCTTGGTGGCCAGCTGCTTACGAGGAGCCTTGCCTCCCGTGGACTTGCGAGCAGTCTGCTTGGTGCGAGCCATGGTGAACAACTGTGGTTTGTGATGGCCGGCGCCGAAAAATTTTTGCTTATATACGCCGTCTCGAGGCGCTTGCTCGAGCGCCATTGGCTGCTCGACTCGCCTACGTCACCCCGTTGCCCCTCCCCTCCTTCCTCTGGCTGCAGCCAACAGGCGGCTCACCTCAATCACTATTATCGCTGATTTTGCTCTATTTTTTGGATTTGTGCAAAAGTCATTTCACAGGGACGTGAAACAGACGAGTAGGCAACTGCAGTTTTGAAAGCGTTGTGAGAAAGCCGTGTCTACTCGACCACAAGCGTAAAGTAAGGGCAGGCAGGAGTTGCAATGCTACTAGTACGTCCGCTTGATGGGATATAGTCGGGAAATCGTGCGGGCATTCGATCAATTCGATTCACACAACTACAACACCATGACTGGACGCGGCAAGGGAGGCAAGGGACTCGGAAAGGGTGGCGCCAAGCGTCATCGTAAGGTGCTACGTGACAACATCCAGGGCATCACCAAGCCCGCTATTCGTCGCTTAGCTCGTCGTGGCGGCGTCAAGCGTATTTCGGGTCTCATCTACGAAGAGACCCGTGGCGTCCTGAAGGTGTTCCTCGAGAACGTCATCCGTGATGCTGTAACCTACACGGAACACGCCAAGAGGAAGACCGTCACTGCCATGGACGTGGTGTACGCTCTGAAGCGCCAGGGTCGTACCCTCTACGGATTCGGCGGATAAGAGCTTGGCTAATCCATCGATTCCACCCACCACCACCTCAAAACGGGACCTAATTAGGTCCCTATACTTTTTTACTGAAGGGCTTAATAGACGATAACATAAATTGTTTTGATATCAGCTAGCACATTGGGTCTTATGAAATCTATTTTTTATCCTCGCATGCTTAAAGGGACTCTGATTGGGGAGGGGGGGGGGAAGGTTTGTTACGTTATATACTAGCAGAGCAGGATCATTGGTGGGGGGGGGGGGGGGGTGTGAGGGGGAGAGAGAGAGAGAGAGAGATCTTTCCCAACTCTTCCTTTTTACATGAGGGAGCTACCCGTTTTATTCATTTTATCCTTCTCAGAGCTGTTTTGATAGTATCCAAATGATGGTAAATGAAAAGGGAGGACACGAATATTTACCCAGAATTCAGGACTGGCAATCGATATGCATGTTTGAGTGAGAATCTTTTTCTCTCTCAACTTAGGTATACGTTTATGTCGTACCTAAAAGCGAGAACCACACTATTGGGACAAGTATGCAAGGCCCAATTTTCCTAACAAGCACAGTTAATTTTGTTATTTTCGAACATTTCTTTCCAAATTGGTTTATCCAATTAACAGTATTATATTAAGATCATGAATTGCTGGGTTAGGTTAGGTTAGATTAGCTTAGGTTAGGTTAGGTTAGGTTAGGTTAGGTTAGCTTAGCTTAGCTTGGGTTAGCTTAGGTTAGGTTAGGTTAGCTTAGCTTGGGTTAGCATAGGTTAGGTTAGGTTTGATTACATTTCTATGTTAGATTTAACTCAAATTCAAAACAATTGCCAGTCATTCGGCTTGTTAGTCAACTTGCCTCTAATAGGGGCAATTTGTCTAACAAGACTATTTAGTTTTGTGTGTATATATATATATATATATATATATATATATATATATATATATATATATATATATATATATATATATATATATATATATATATATATATATATATATATATATATTATTATAGCTTCAAGACTCTGAACCAATATAGAAGCATCAAGAGGAAGTGCTTGTGTTATGGGCCAATAGGCCTTCTGCAGTTACTTCCATTCTTATGTTTTTATTCCCATTGGTTCGTGTTTTATCTTGTGTAAATGTCAATCACCTTACCCAAAACTTTGGTACCATATCACCTCACCCATGTATGTATGTATATATATATATATATATATATATATATATATATATATATATATATATATATATATATATATATATATATATATATATATATATATATATATATATATATATATATATATATATATATATATAATATACAGAGTAAATCTACCCCAAAAGTAATGATTTATTTGTCTACAAAACTAAACTCTTTTTTGGAATCATATGAGGCCCCTCCACTGAGGGGGGGAGGCCTGGATGTTTATTGTCATGTGTATTCATGCTGCTTGCATGTCGTCGTTTATTTTGCCTTTGTTGTTTTTTTGACAGCTTTCTTTGCCTTGGGTGGTTTGGGAGATTTTGAAGCTCTCTTTATTTTGGGCTTTTTGTTCCCAACAACAAGCTGCTGCTGCTGCTTCTTTTTCAAGGCTGTAGGTGGTTTGTTGCTTGTGGCGGCTTTCTTGGGAGTTACCACGGCCTTCTTTGCTGCTGTAGATGGTTTCTTGGTTGTGGTGGCTTTCTTGGGAGTTAGAACGGCCCTCTTCTCTGCTACGGCCAGCTTGAATGATCCACTAGCTCCACTTCCCTTGGTCTGAACAAGAATGCCGTCAGCCACTGCTTTCTTGAGAAATCTTCGGATGTAAATGGCGATCTTGGCAGCCTCGACTTTGTTGTTGGCAACAACGTACTTCTTGATTGCTTGTAGAGACGAGCCCTTACGGTCTTTGAGTGCTGCGACCGCGGCTAGAACCATTTGACTAGTTTTCGGGTGAGCAACCTGGACGCGAGGTTTCCTGGTGGTGGCCACCACAGCAGCAGCAGCAGCCGCAGCCTTCTTGGTAGGCTTTGCTTCTACCATGATGATGATGAACCAACCAAGGTGATGAGAGACGCTCAGACAGTCACGGGGGAATGATGCTGCCGCCGCTTGAGCCGAACCTATTTATGTGCCGGCACGGTACAGAAGCTGCAACCTGGCAACTCGTCCACCAATCACGACGGTTGGTTTTACGGCTCCGAAACCTGGATCCCATATCTTCTCTAAAATAGAAGCATTTGTTCATGTTCTTTGTAAAAGTATCATAAAGCAGGACAGATGAGACAAATATCATAAAAACTGAAGAGCAGATGAGCACACACATGTTTGTATTACAAAAGAAAATCCACAAATTCATTAGAAATTGGCAGGGCAGGCTGAGGAAGTAGGTAGATGTAAAATGTCTGTAAATGGCGAAAGAACATAAACCCAAGACTGAATAAACGATGTTAAATATCCATGCCAAGGAGACAAAAATATGTTAGGATACAATTACCATTAAGACACCACAAGCAGGTCCGTATCCTGCCGCGATGACTTAAAAGAGTTGGTTATTAGCCACAATGTGTAGGCAGTCTCATGCCAACGGCCACACCACGTTGAGAACACCGCTTCTCGTCCGATCAGCGAAGTTAAGCAACGTTGGGTTTGGTTAGTACTTGGATGGGTGACCGCCTGGGAACACCAAATGCTGTTGGCAATAATGTTTTTTGTTTTGTTTTGTTTTGTTTCGTTTGTTTTTGTTTGAATGGCTGGCTCCACGGGAAATTCACGGAGTTGTGTGGAATAAGGCCTGGTAAAATGAATTAATATGTATGTCATGTTTAAAACAAACTCGCTTAATATAGATATTGTGTGAGGCTTTATACAAAAACAAACAACCAAAACAAAACATGTTGTATATATATATATATATATATATAGCTTAATCCGGGTTTGAACTCGCAACTCCAAGAATACGCATCACTTATATACACTTTACCACTGGACCACTGCTGCAGGACACTAGCTTGATGCTGAGGTATCAATTTAATGACGTAAATGCCATTTCCACAAATAAATGATAATTAAAAAGTATTTGTATGTACAAATCTTTTCTGTTTAAAAGGCTACAATATCAGTTACTGATATAATTTGTGTTAATGTTTCTATACCCACAAGAAGGCATATTTTTGCTTATATGTAAAGGGTACGGAGAAGGAATCCACAGACCATCATCTCCCCCCCCTTCCCCCCCCCCCCCCCCCCACCCCCCCACCCCCAACTCCCACCTACTACCACCACCACCACCACCACCAATCACCACCAATCACCACCAATCACCACCACCACCAATCACCACCACCACATCTAACCGAAAACCCCCTAACACATCAACCCTCCCCCCAATCAACAGGCGAAATAATAACCCTCAAATGCCTGCCTGCCTGCCTGCCTGCAAGCCAATACTAACGGTCTTCTCAGAAAGAAAATCTCTTTGTATCTGTATTACTTGATGAAATGTATGATTCTAATAATGAAAATAAATTTTGATGTCGGTTGTATGAGCATAATGACCAATATGCACATGATATGAATGAATTAAATAGTGTAGTTTTAAGTAATTAGGTTGTAGACACATTAAGCGGATATGATATTTGACGCGTCCAGAACTGGTGATTTTTGGTTTAGTTTTAAATGCACCACCACCACCACCACCACCACCACCATTGCTTCCCCAGAGCCTAATTAAGGACCGGTAAAAGGAGTCAATATGTATGTCATCTATAAAACCAAAGAATGAATAAAAAAAACACACACACAAACCTACATAATAGTATTAGGAAGATTGTATGGCAAAAAAAAAAAAGTATTATTCCCATTGGGTCGTTTGAACTCGCGACTTCCAAAACACCAGCCACACACCTTACAACCCAGCCACCATAGAGTTGGTATAATTGTGCAACTTTAGTTATAAAAGTAAAGTTTTCTCACATTGTATTGATAACTTAAAGGATTTTTTTTTTTATTTTGCATGTACAAATCTTATTGTCTGTTCTATGAAAAGGCTTGATGTAAATTATGTATTTTTTGAATGATTGAATTGTAGGCACATTAAGCGGATTCGATATTTGATATATCCAGAAAAGGCGATTTATGTTCAGTTTTAAAATGCATCACCGTTAACGCTAAAGGACTGGTAAAATGACTCGATGTTTGTCATTTTTAAAATAAACACTAAAACAAGGCCCTTAACATATATAATGTTTGAATATAAATTGAATGCATATAAATACAAAGTGGGAGTGGCTGGCTGGCTGGCTGGCTGGCTGGCTGGCTGGCTGGCTGGGCTGGCTGGCTGGCTGGCTGGCTGGCTGGCTGGCTGGCTGGCTGGCTGGCTGGCTGGCTGCCTGCCTGCCTGCCTGCCTGCCCTGGCTGCCTGGCTGCCTGCCTGCCTGCCTGCCTGCCTGCCTGCCTGCCTGCCTGGCTGCCTGCCTGCCTGCCTGCCTGCCTGCCTGCCTGCCTGCCTGCCTGCCTGCCTGCGCCTGCCTGCCTGTCTGGCTGCCTGGCTGCCTGGCTGCCTGCCTGCCTGCCTGCCTGCCTGCCTGCCTGCCTGCCTGCCTGCCTGCCTGCCTTGCCTTGCCTTGCCTTGCCTTGCCCTGCCTTGGCTGCAGCTGGCTGGCTGGCTGGCTGGCTGGCCGTAAATCAACTCTTAACAACACCACACCACACCACACCACACCACACCACACCATCACTCATCACCCATCACCCACCACCGGCCCCAGTCTCCCAGCCTCTCTTATATACCCGAGCAGGCCCTTTAAATTATTTGAATTGTTGCACTTCGGCCAATGGCAGGCACGATCGCTGCTGCTCAAACATATTCTGGTTCACAAGTATTAATATATATATATATATATATATATATATATATATATATATATATATATATATATATATATATATATATATATATATATATATATATATATATATATATATTCATGAAACACATTAAAACCTTGATCATTTATTCATTCATTACGTCTAGTGAAGAATTGCTTTTGTTCATTTGTATGATTAAAAATGGATAGAATATGAATTCCTCGCTTAAAGTAAAATATAAAATATATATTGGATTTATATGATTGGTTAATATTCCAAGTGATGCTGAATATCCCCTATAATTTTGTTTTGTTTGTTTGTTATGTACACATTCCAAATGAAATCAATATAAATGTTATTATTAATGTTTGAAAGTTGATTGTCTACTTGAATCTCTCTATTAAAGTGTGTGTGGCTCCGGATGGAGCCTGGTTATGGTATTTGTCGCGGTGGGTGGCAGAAGTGCTTACTTCTTCTCTGTCTTCTTTGGCAAAAGAACTGCCTGAATGTTTGGAAGAACACCTCCCTGTGCAATGGTTACGCCAGACAGAAGTTTGTTGAGTTCTTCGTCGTTGCGGATGGCCAACTGCAAGTGACGTGGGATGATACGGGTCTTCTTGTTGTCACGTGCGGCGTTACCGGCGAGCTCGAGAACTTCGGCAGCGAGGTATTCCATGACGGCTGCCAGGTAGACAGGAGCGCCAGCACCGACGCGTTCGGCGTAGTTGCCCTTACGCAGCAGACGGTGAATTCTGCCCACGGGGAACTGAAGTCCGGCCCTGCTGGAGCGAGACTTTGACTTGCCCTTCACTTTGCCTCCCTTGCCGCGTCCTGACATTGCTGCTGCTGTTGTGGGTTTGTGGTGTTTTAATGCCGGTTGGTTGGTTTGATGTCCATAGGGAATGGAAAGGATGGGGGAGGTAGAGGGATGGGGAGATGAAATTCAGGAAGAGGATGCGGGTGTAGAGAGAGAGGAGGTTTGAAAGTTCGGTGGCCTGTCCACCATGGGTTGACATTTTTGTATGTGTTGTTTGTTTGCGTATGTGTTATGTTGGGTTGTCAGTACATTGGCTGGGGGGGCTAGTGTTTGTGACCTTGTTGGTGTCCTAAAGCACTAGAGCCGATGGAGTTGGCTGAAGGAGGCTAATCTTAGAAACATCAGGGTAGTTACACTTCTGCCGCCACGACAAATGGTTTTTTGGTTTTATATTTTTTTGTAGGTGTTTTATTTATTTATATATTTTTTTTTTTTTTTTTTTTTTTTTTTTTTTTTTTTTATTATTATTTTTTTTTATTTATTTATTTATTTATTTATTTTTTTTTTTTTTTTTTTTTTTTTTTTTTTTTTATTTTGTTATTTTTTTTTCTTTCTTTCTTTATTCTTCATTTGGTGTAGATTGGGTCCGGGATGGGCCACTCATCTGGATCGTCTGGCAGACCGCTTAGTATCTGAGGGCTTGGGAAGGCCTCATCATGGATATGTCTGATCACTTTTTGTTGGAGAGTGATTCTTCTGGTTCTGTGTGGTGGTTCGTGGATCTCGTAGTCGCTGGTGGTGTTTTCTGCTACGAAGGGATCTTCTGGGTCTGGGACATACATGTTCTTCATACGGTACAGCTGTCTTCTGGCCAGGTAGCTGAGCCTAATGTTCATTGGCTTCATGTTGAGCGTCTCATGGATCAGGTCAGTTCTTACCCTGTCCCTCAGAGTCAGGCCCTCTGCAAAGCGAAGTGCTTTGTTTTGTACTCGTTGAATCTTCAACATGTTGCCCGCAGATCGAGCTTCGTGTTATATACCCCGCTCAGGATCAAGGGAGTCCGCCACTGACCAATCAGCGCGCTCCGCCACGCGACCCGCTCTGAGCTGAGTCGCGAGCGGGATATAAAAGGAAAGCTCGACTCGCGCAAAAGTTCATTATTGTACTGCAACGCCAGCCAGCACGAGCATCATCATGCCACCCAAGGCATCTGGAAAGGCTGCCAAGAAGGCCGGAAAGGCCCAGAAGGCCATTGCCAAGGGCGATAAGAAAAAGAAGCGCAGGAGGAAGGAGAGCTACAGCATCTACATCTACAAAGTGCTGAAGCAGGTCCACCCCGACACTGGTATCTCTTCCAAAGCCATGTCGATCATGAACTCGTTCGTGAACGACATCTTTGAGCGCATCGCCGCCGAGGCTTCTCGCCTGGCCCACTACAACAAGCGTTCCACCATTACCAGTCGGGAGATCCAGACGGCTGTAAGGCTCCTGTTGCCCGGAGAACTGGCCAAGCACGCCGTCTCTGAGGGCACTAAGGCCGTCACCAAGTACACCTCCTCCAAGTAAACGGCTTACTTACTGCCCTGTGGTGGTGGCTTGGCCTCAAACCAACAAACTCGGCTCCATTGGAGCCACACTTTAATTTCTAAAGAGATTGTGAGTGTTAGACACCAATACTATTATAACAAAAACCTCTGTCACTGAAAGCAAATAGCTATAAAATGAGAATATTTATGAAACTGTCTGTGTGTGTTTCTCTCTCTCAGTCTCTGTCTGTCTGTCTGTCTGTCTGTCTGTCTGTCTGTCTGTCTGTCTCTGTCTGTCTGTCTGTCTGTGTCTGTCTGTCTGTCTGTCTGTCTGTCTGTCTGTCTGTCTCTCTCTCTCTCTCTCTCTCTCTCTCTCTCTCTCTCTCTCTCTCTCTCTCTCTCTCTCTCTCTCTCTCTCTCTCAACACATATAAGCACTCGGTATCTTTTTTCTAGAGATTAGAGATTCATTGTTATGTTCCACATTAGGATTACTATGCAGGCCACCCTCTTAGGTTTGAAAATGTCAAGAAAACGGTTAATTTAAAATGTCATCTCCTAACTTAACAGATTAAGCCAGAGGACCGAAAACAGAATAAAACAGGACTGGACAGTATGTCACTTATACAAGCTGCTTTTATTTCTAGTACAGTATGACAATTTTTTTTTGGGGGGGGGGGGGGGGTGATCCTTGACAGTGCATAAGAGCGAAAAGCGACGGCGTTTTGTTTGTAAGAGAACAGGTTGTACTACAAATGACTTGATTTATTGATATCACGTGTATGTATGACACCTAAATTAGTGTATTTGTTTATTTATTTATTTATTTATTATATGTGTAGATGAAGGTTAATTCATATGACTGATGCTAGGAATGTCTGAAATCTCCTTAGAAGGATATTTTGGCCCTGAGAAGGGCCGAGTTTGGTGTATACTAGGGTGGTCGATTTAGCTTATGCACGCTCTCCACGGATACGGCGAGCAAGCTGAATGTCCTTTGGCATGATGGTGACACGCTTGGCGTGGATGGCACAGAGGTTAGTGTCCTCGAAGAGACCGACCAGGTAAGCCTCGGATGCCTCCTGTAAAGCCATGACGGCAGACGACTGGAGCGAAGATCTGTCTTGAAGTCCTGGGCAATCTCGCGCACCAGACGCTGGAAGGGAAGTTTCCTGATGAGCAACTCGGTGCTCGTTCTGGTAACGACGGATCTCACGCAGGGCGACCGTTCCGGGCCTGTAACGGTGAGGCTTCTCACACCCCCTGTGGCAGGAGCAGACTTGCGTGCTGCCTTGGTGGCCAGGCTGCTTACGAGGAGCCTTGCCTCCCGTGGACTTTGCGAGCAGTCTGCTTGGTGCGAGCCATGGTGAACAACTGTGGTTTTGTGATGGCCGGCGCCGAAAATTTTTGCTTATATACGCCGTCTCGAAGGCGCTTGCTCGAGCGCCATTGGCTGCTCGACTCGCCTACGTCACCCGTTGCCCCTCCCCTCCTTCCTCTGGCTGCAGCCAACCAGGCGGCTCACCTCAATCACTATTATTGCTGATTTTGCTCTATTTTTTGGATTTGTGCAAAGTCATTTCACAGGGACGTGAAACAGACGAGTAGGCAACTGCAGTTTTGAAAGCGTTGTGAGAAAGCCGTGTCTACTCGACCACAAGCGTAAAGTAAGGGCAGGCAGGAGTTGCAATGCTACTAGTACGTCCGCTTGATGGGATATAGTCGGGAAATCGTGCGGGCATTCGTCCATTCGATTCACACAACTTCAACACCATGACTGGACGCGGCAAGGGAGGCAAGGGACTCGGAAAGGGTGGCGCCAAGCGTCATCGTAAGGTGCTACGTGACAACATCCAGGGCATCACCAAGCCCGCTATTCGTCGCTTAGCTCGTCGTGGGCGGCGTCAAGCGTATTTCGGGTCCTCATCTACGAAGAGACCCGTGGCGTCCTGAAGGTGTTCCTCGAGAACGTCATCCGTGATGCTGTAACCTACACGGAACACGCCAAGACGTGAAGACCGTCACTGCCATGGACGTGGTGTACGCTCTGAAGCGCCAGGGTCGTACCCTCTACGGATTCGGCGGATAAGAGCTTGGCTAATCCATCGATTCCCACCCACCACCACTCAAAACGGGACCTAATTAGGTCCCTATACTTTTTTACTGAATGGGCTTAATAGACGATAACATAAATTGTTTTGATATCAGCTAGCACATTGGGTCTTATGAAATCTATTTTTTATCCTCGCATGCTTAAAGGGACTCTGATTGGGGGGGGGGGGGGGTGGGGGGGGGGGGAAGGTTTGTTACGTTATATACTAGCAGAGCAGGATCATTGGTGGGGAGGGGGGGGGTGTGAGGGAGGGAGAGAGAGAGAGAGAGAGATCTTTCCCAACTCTTCCTTTTTACATGAGTGAGCTACCCGTTTTATTCATTTTATCCTTCTCAGAGCTGTTTTGATAGTATCCAAATGATGGTAAATGAAAAGGGAGGACACGAATATCTACCCAGAATTCAGGAATGGCAATCGATATGCATGTTTGAGTGCGAATCTTTTTCTCTCTCAACTTAGGTATACGTTTATGTCGTACCTAAAAGCGAGAACCACACTATTGGGACAAGTATGCAAGGCCCAATTTTCCTAACAAGCACAGTTAATTTTGTTATTTTCGAACATTTCTTTCCAAATTGGTTTATCCAATTAACAGTATTATATTAAGATCATGAATTGCTGGGTTAGGTTAGGTTAGGTTAGGTTAGCTTAGCTTAGCTTAGGTTAGGTTAGGTTAGCTTAGCTTAGCTTGGGTTAGCATAGGTTAGGTTAGGTTTGATTACATTTCTATGTTAGATTTAACTCAAATTCAAAACAATTGCAGTCATTCGGCTTGTTAGTCAACTTGCCTCTAATAGGGGCAATTTGTCTAACAAGACTATTTAGTTTTGTGTGCATATATATATATATATATATATATATATATATATATATATATATATATATATATATATATATATATATATATATATATATATATATATATATATATATATTATAGCTTCAAGACTCCGAACCAATATAGAAGCATCAAGAGGAAGTGCTTGTGTTATGGCCAATAGGCCTTCTGCAGTTACTTCCATTCTTATGTTTTTATTCCCATTGGTTCGTGTTTTATCTTGTGTAAATGTCAATCACCTTACCCAAACTTTGGTACCATATCACCTCACCCATGTATATATATATATATATATATATATATATATATATATATATATATATATATATATATATATATATATATATATAATATACAGAGTAAATCTACCCCAAAAGTAATGATTTATTTGTGTACAAAACTAAACTCTTTTTGGAATCATATGAGGCCCCTCCACTGAGGGGGAGGCCTGGATGTTTATTGTCATGTGTATTCATGCTGCTTGCATGTCGTCGTTTATTTGCCTTTGTTGTTTTCTTGACAGCTTTCTTGCCTTGGGTGGTTTGGGAGATTTTGAAGCTCTCTTTATTTTGGGCTTTTTGTTCCCAACAACAAGCTGCTGCTGCTTCTTTTTCAAGGCTGTAGGTGGTTTGTTGCTTGTGGCGGCTTTCTTGGGAGTTACCACGGCCTTCTTTGCTGCTGTAGATGGTTTCTTGGTTGTGGTGGCTTTCTTGGGAGTTAGAACGGCCCTCTTCTCTGCTACGGCCAGCTTGAATGATCCACTAGCTCCACTTCCCTTGGTCTGAACAAGAATGCCGTCAGCCACTGCTTTCTTGAGAAATCTTCGGATGTAAATGGCGATCTTGGCAGCCTCGACTTTGTTGTTGGCAACAACGTACTTCTTGATTGCTTGTAGAGACGAGCCCTTACGGTCTTTGAGTGCTGCGACCGCGGCTAGAACCATTTGACTAGTTTTCGGGTGAGCAACCTGGACGCGAGGTTTCCTGGTGGTGGCCACCACAGCAGCAGCAGCAGCAGCAGCCGCAGCCTTCTTGGTAGGCTTTGCTTCTACCATGATGATGATGATGAACCAACCAAGGTGATGAGAGACGCTCAGACAGTCACGGGGGAATGATGCTGCCGCCGCTTGAGCCGAACCTATTTATGTGCCGGCACGGTACAGAAGCTGCAACCTGGCAACTCGTCCACCAATCACGACGGTTGGTTTTACGGCTCCGAAACCTGGATCCCATATCTTCTCTAAAATAGAAGCATTTGTTCATGTTCTTTGTAAAAGTATCATAAAGCAGGACAGATGAGACAAATATCATAAAACTGAAGAGCAGATGAGCACACACATGTTTGTATTACAAAAGAAAATCCACAAATTCATTAGAAATTGGCAGGGCAGGCTGAGGAAGTAGGTAGATGTAAAATGTCTGTAAATGGCGAAAGAACATAAACCCAAGACTGAATAAACGATGTTAAATATCCATGCCAAGGAGACAAAAATATGTTAGGATACAATTACCATTAAGACACCACAAGCAGGTCCGTATCCTGCCGCGATGACTTAAAAAAAGAGTTGGTTATTAGCCACAATGTGTAGGCAGTCTCATGCCAACGGCCATACCACGTTGAGAACACCGCTTCTCGTCCGATCAGCGAAGTTAAGCAACGTTGGGTTTGGTTAGTACTTGGATGGGTGACCGCCTGGGAACACCAAATGCTGTTGGCAATAATGTTTTTTGTTTTGTTTTGTTTTGTTTCGTTTGTTTTTGTTTGAATGGCTGCTCCACGGGAAATTCACGGAGTTGTGTGGAATAAGGCCTGGTAAAATGAATTAATATGTATGTCATGTTTAAAACAAACTCGCTTAATATAGATATTGTGTGAGGCTTTATACAAAAACGAACAACCAAAACAAAACATGTTGTATATATATATAGCTTAATCCGGGTTTGAACTCGCAACTCCAAGAATACGCATCACTTATATACACTTTACCACTGGACCACTGCTGCAGGACACTAGCTTGATGCTGAGGTATCAATTTAATGACGTAAATGCCATTTCCACAAATAAATGATAATTAAAAAGTATTTGTATGTACAAATCTTTTCTGTTTAAAAGGCTACAATATCAGTTACTGATATAATTTGTGTTAATGTTTCTATACCCACAGGAAGGCATATTTTGCTTATATGTAAAGGGTACGGAGAAGGAATCCACAGACCATCATTCCCCTCCCCTTCCCTCCCTCCCCCCCCCCCCCCCCCAACTCCCACCTACTACCACCACCACCACCACCACCACCACCACCACTACCACTCACCACCAATCACCACCACCACACCTAAACCGAAAACCCCCTAACACATCAACCCTCCCCCCAATCAACAGGCGAAATAATAACCCTCAAATGCCTGCCTGCCTGCCTGCCTGCCAGCCAGCCAATACTAACGGTCTTCTCAGAAAGAAAATCTCTTTGTATCTGTATTACTTGATGAAATGTATGATTCTAATAATGAAAATAAATTTTGATGTCGGTTGTATGAGCATAATGACCAATATGCACATGATATGAATGAATTAAATAGTGTAGTTTTAAGTAATTAGGTTGTAGACACATTAAGCGGATATGATATTTGACGCGTCCAGAACTGGTGATTTTTGGTTTAGTTTTAAATGCACCACCACCACCACCACCACCATTGCTTCCCCAGAGCCTAATTAAGGACCGGTAAAAGGAGTCAATATGTATGTCATCTATAAAACCAAAGAATGAATAAAAAAAAACACACACAAACCTACATAATAGTATTAGGAAGATTGTATGGCAAAAAAAAAAAGTATTATTCCCATTGGGTCGTTTGAACTCGCGACTTCCAAAACACCAGCCACACACCTTACCACCCAGCCACCATAGAATTGGTATAATTGTGCAACTTTAGTTATAAAAGTAAAGTTTTCTCACATTGTATTGATAACTTAAAGGATTTTTTTTTTTGCATCTACAAATCTTATTGTCTGTTCTATGAAAAGGCTTGATGTAAATTATGTATTTTTTGAATGATTGAATTGTAGGCACATTAAGCGGATTCGATATTTGATATATCCAGAAAAGGCGATTTATGTTCAGTTTTAAAATGCATCACCGTTAACGCTAAAGGACTGGTAAAATGACTCGATGTTTGTCATTTTTAAAATAAACACTAAAACAAGGCCCTTAACATATATAATGTTGAATATAAATTGAATGCATATAAATACAAAGTGGGAGTGGCTGGCTGGCTGGCTGGCTGGCTGGCTGGCTGGCTGGCTGGCTGGCTGGCTGGCTGGCTGGCTGGCTGGCTGGCTGGCTGGCTGCTGCCTGCCTGCCTGCCTGCCTGCCTGCCTGCCTGCCTGGCCTGCCTGCCTGCCTGCCTGCCTGCCTGCCTGCCTGCCTGCCTGCCTGCCTGCCTGCCTGCCTGCCTGCCTTGCCTGCCTTGCCTTGCCTTGCCTTGCCTGCTTGCCTGGCCTGTCCTGTCCTGTCCTGTTATTGCCTTGCCTTGCCCTGCCTTGGCTGCAGCTGGCTGGCTGGCTGGCTGGCTGGCTGGCTGGCTGGCTGGCTGGCTGGCTGGTGGCTGGCTGGCTGGCCGGCCGTAAATCAACTCTTAACAACACCACACCACACCCACACCACACCATCACTCATCACCCATCACCCACCCCGGCCCCCAGTCTCCCAGCCTCTCTTATATACCCGAGCAGGCCCTTTAAATTATTTGAATTGTTGCACTTCGGCAATGGCACGATCGCTGCTGCTCAAAACATATTCTGGTTCACAAGTATTAAAATATATATATTATAATATATATATATATATATATATATATATATATATATATATATATATATATATATATATTATATATATATATATATATTCATGAAACACATTAAAACCTTGATCATTTATTCATTTATTACGTCTAGTGAAGAATTGCTTTTGTTCATTTGTATGATTAAAAATTGATAGAATAAGAATTCCTCGCTTAAAGTAAAATATAAAATATATATTGGATTTATATGATTGGTTAATATTCCAAGTGATGCTGAATATCCCCTATAATTTTGTTTTGTTTGTTTGTTATGTACACATTCCAAATGAAATCAATATAAATGTTATTATTAATGTTTGAAAGTTGATTGTCTACTTGAATCTCTCTATTAAAGTGTGTGTGGCTCCGGATGGAGCCTGGTTATGGTATTTGTCGTGGTGGGTGGCAGAAGTGCTTACTTCTTCTCTGTCTTCTTTGGCAAAAGAACTGCCTGAATGTTTGGAAGAACACCTCCCTGTGCAATGGTTACGCAGACAGAAGTTTGTTGAGTTCTTCGTCGTTGCGGATGGCCAACTGCAAGTGACGTGGGATGATACGGGTCTTCTTGTTGTCACGTGCGGCGTTACCGGCGAGCTCCAGAACTTCGGCAGCGAGGTATTCCATGACGGCTGCTAGGTAGACAGGAGCGCCAGCACCGACGCGTTCGGCGTAGTTGCCCTTACGCAGCAGACGGTGAATTCTGCCCACGGGGAACTGAAGTCCGGCCCTGCTGGAGCGAGACTTTGACTTGCCCTTCACTTTGCCTCCCTTGCCGCGTCCTGACATTACTGCTGCTGTTGTGGGTTTGTGGTGTTTTATGCCGGCCCGCAGATCGAGCTTCGTGTTATATACCCGCTCAGGATCAAGGGAGTCCGCCACTGACCAATCAGCGCGCTCCGCCACGCGACCCGCTCTGAGCTGAGTCGCGAGCGGGATATAAAAGGAAAGCTCGACTCGCGCAAAAGTTCATTATTGTATCGCAACGCCAGCCAGCACGAGCATCATCATGCCACCCAAGGCATCTGGAAAGGCTGCCAAGAAGGCCGGAAAGGCCCAGAAGGCCATTGCCAAGGGCGATAAGAAAAAGAAGCGCAGGAGGAAGGAGAGCTACAGCATCTACATCTACAAAGTGCTGAAGCAGGTCCACCCCGACACTGGTATCTCTTCCAAAGCCATGTCGATCATGAACTCGTTCGTGAACGACATCTTCGAGCGCATCGCCGCCGAGGCTTCTCGCCTGGCCCACTACAACAAGCGTTCCACCATTACCAGTCGGGAGATCCAGACGGCTGTAAGGCTCCTGTTGCCCGGAGAACTGGCCAAGCACGCCGTCTCTGAGGGCACTAAGGCCGTCACCAAGTACACCTCCTCCAAGTAAACGGCTTACTTACTGCCCTGTGGTGGTGGCTTGGCCTCAAACCAACAAACTCGGCTCCATTGGAGCCACACTTTAATTTCTAAAGAGATTGTGAGTGTTAGACACCAATACTATTATAACAAAAACCTCTGTCACTGAAAGCAAATAGCTATAAAATGAGAATATTTATGAAACTGTCTGTGTGTGTTTCTCTCTCTCAGTCTCTGTCTGTCTGTCTGTCTGTCTGTCTGTCTGTCTGTCTGTCTGTCTTGTCTGTCTGTCTGTCTGTCTGTCTGTCTGTCTGTCTGTCTGTCTGTGTGTCTCTCTCTCTCTCTCTCTCTCTCTCTCTCTCTCTCTCTCTCTCTCTCTCTCTCTCTCTCTCTCTCTCTCTCTCTCTCTCTCTCTCTCTCTCTCTCTCAACACATATAAGCACTCGGTATCTTTTTTCTAGAGATTAGAGATTCATTGTTATGTTCCACATTAGGATTACTATGCAGGCCACCCTCTTAGGTTTTGAAAATGTCAAGAAAACGGTTAATTTAAAATGTCATCTCCTAACTTAACAGATTAAGCCAGAGGACCGAAAACAGAATAAAACAGGACTGGACAGTATGTCACTTATACAAGCTGCTTTTATTTCTAGTACAGTATGACAATTTTTATTTTTGGGGGGGGTGATCCTTGACAGTGCATAAGAGCGAAAAGCGACGGCGTTTTGTTTGTAAGAGAACAGGTTGTACTACAAATGACTTGATTTATTGATATCACGTGTATGTATGACACCTAAATTAGTGTATTTATTTATTTTTTTTTAATTTTTATTTATTTATTATATGTGTAGATGAAGGTTAATTCATATGACTGATGCTAGGAATGTCTGAAATCTCCTTAGAAGGATATTTTGGCCCTGAGAAGGGCCGAGTTTGGTGTATACTAGGGTGGTCGATTTAGCTTATGCACGCTCTCCACGGATACGGCGAGCAAGCTGAATGTCCTTTGGCATGATGGTGACACGCTTGGCGTGGATGGCACAGAGGTTAGTGTCCTCGAAGAGACCGACCAGGTAAGCCTCGGATGCCTCCTGTAAAGCCATGACGGCAGACGACTGGAAGCGAAGATCTGTCTTGAAGTCCTGGGCAATCTCGCGCACCAGACGCTGGAAGGGAAGTTTCCTGATGAGCAACTCGGTGCTCTTCTGGTAACGACGGATCTCACGCAGGGCGACCGTTCCGGGCCTGTAACGGTGAGGCTTCTTCACACCCCCTGTGGCAGGAGCAGACTTGCGTGCTGCCTTGGTGGCCAGCTGCTTACGAGGAGCCTTGCCTCCCGTGGACTTGCGAGCAGTCTGCTTGGTGCGAGCCATGGTGAACAACTGTGGTTTGTGATGGCCGGCGCCGAAAAATTTTTGCTTATATACGCCGTCTCGAGGCGCTTGCTCGAGCGCCATTGGCTGCTCGACTCGCCTACGTCACCCCGTTGCCCCTCCCCTCCTTCCTCTGGCTGCAGCCAACAGGCGGCTCACCTCAATCACTATTATTGCTGATTTTGCTCTATTTTTTGGATTTGTGCAAAAGTCATTTCACAGGGACGTGAAACAGACGAGTAGGCAACTGCAGTTTTGAAAGCGTTGTGAGAAAGCCGTGTCTACTCGACCACAAGCGTAAAGTAAGGGCAGGCAGGAGTTGCAATGCTACTAGTACGTCCGCTTGATGGGATATAGTCGGGAAATCGTGCGGGCATTCGTCAATTCGATTCACACAACTTCAACACCATGACTGGACGCGGCAAGGGAGGCAAGGGACTCGGAAAGGGTGGCGCCAAGCGTCATCGTAAGGTGCTACGTGACAACATCCAGGGCATCACCAAGCCCGCTATTCGTCGCTTAGCTCGTCGTGGCGGCGTCAAGCGTATTTCGGGTCTCATCTACGAAGAGACCCGTGGCGTCCTGAAGGTGTTCCTCGAGAACGTCATCCGTGATGCTGTAACCTACACGGAACACGCCAAGAGGAAGACCGTCACTGCCATGGACGTGGTGTACGCTCTGAAGCGCCAGGGTCGTACCCTCTACGGATTCGGCGGATAAGAGCTTGGCTAATCCATCGATTCCACCCACCACCCACCTCAAAACGGGACCTAATTAGGTCCCTATACTTTTTTACTGAAGGGCTTAATAGACGATAACATAAATTGTTTTGATATCAGCTAGCACATTGGGTCTTATGAAATCTATTTTTTATCCTCGCATGCTTAAAGGGACTCTGATTGGGGGGGGGGGGGGGGGAAGGTTTGTTACGTTATATACTAGCAGAGCAGGATCATTGGTGGGGAGGGGGGGGGGGTGAGGGAGGGAGAGAGAGAGAGAGAGAGATCTTTCCCAACTCTTCCTTTTTACATGAGTGAGCTACCCGTTTTATTCATTTTATCCTTCTCAGAGCTGTTTTGATAGTATCCAAATGATGGTAAATGAAAAGGGAGGACACGAATATCTACCCAGAATTCAGGAATGGCAATCGATATGCATGTTTGAGTGCGAATCTTTTTCTCTCTCAACTTAGGTATACGTTTATGTCGTACCTAAAAGCGAGAACCACACTATTGGGACAAGTATGCAAGGCCCAATTTTCCTAACAAGCACAGTTAATTTTGTTATTTTCGAACATTTCTTTCCAAATTGGTTTATCCAATTAACAGTATTATATTAAGATCATGAATTGCTGGGTTAGGTTAGGTTAGGTTAGGTTAGCTTAGCTTAGCTTAGGTTAGGTTAGGTTAGCTTAGCTTAGCTTGGGTTAGCATAGGTTAGGTTAGGTTTGATTACATTTCTATGTTAGATTTAACTCAAATTCAAAACAATTGCAGTCATTCGGCTTGTTAGTCAACTTGCCTCTAATAGGGGCAATTTGTCTAACAAGACTATTTAGTTTTGTGTGCATATATATATATATATATATATATATATATATATATATATATATATATATATATATATATATATATATATATATATATATATATATATATATATATTATAGCTTCAAGACTCCGAACCAATATAGAAGCATCAAGAGGAAGTGCTTGTGTTATGGGCCAATAGGCCTTCTGCAGTTACTTCCATTCTTATGTTTTTATTCCCATTGGTTCGTGTTTTATCTTGTGTAAATGTCAATCACCTTACCCAAAACTTTGGTACCATATCACCTCACCCATGTATATATATATATATATATATATATATATATATATATATATATATATATATATATATATATATATATATATAATATACAGAGTAAATCTACCCCAAAAGTAATGATTTATTTGTGTACAAAACTAAACTCTTTTTGGAATCATATGAGGCCCCTCCACTGAGGGGGGAGGCCTGGATGTTTATTGTCATGTGTATTCATGCTGCTTGCATGTCGTCGTTTATTTTGCCTTTGTTGTTTTCTTGACAGCTTTCTTTGCCTTGGGTGGTTTGGGAGATTTTGAAGCTCTCTTTATTTTGGGCTTTTTGTTCCCAACAACAAGCTGCTGCTGCTTCTTTTTCAAGGCTGTAGGTGGTTTGTTGCTTGTGGCGGCTTTCTTGGGAGTTACCACGGCCTTCTTTGCTGCTGTAGATGGTTTCTTGGTTGTGGTGGCTTTCTTGGGAGTTAGAACGGCCCTCTTCTCTGCTACGGCCAGCTTGAATGATCCACTAGCTCCACTTCCCTTGGTCTGAACAAGAATGCCGTCAGCCACTGCTTTCTTGAGAAATCTTCGGATGTAAATGGCGATCTTGGCAGCCTCGACTTTGTTGTTGGCAACAACGTACTTCTTGATTGCTTGTAGAGACGAGCCCTTACGGTCTTTGAGTGCTGCGACCGCGGCTAGAACCATTTGACTAGTTTTCGGGTGAGCAACCTGGACGCGAGGTTTCCTGGTGGTGGCCACCACAGCAGCAGCAGCAGCAGCAGCCGCAGCCTTCTTGGTAGGCTTTGCTTCTACCATGATGATGATGATGAACCAACCAAGGTGATGAGAGACGCTCAGACAGTCACGGGGGAATGATGCTGCCGCCGCTTGAGCCGAACCTATTTATGTGCCGGCACGGTACAGAAGCTGCAACCTGGCAACTCGTCCACCAATCACGACGGTTGGTTTTACGGCTCCGAAACCTGGATCCCATATCTTCTCTAAAATAGAAGCATTTGTTCATGTTCTTTGTAAAAGTATCATAAAGCAGGACAGATGAGACAAATATCATAAAAACTGAAGAGCAGATGAGCACACACATGTTTGTATTACAAAAGAAAATCCACAAATTCATTAGAAATTGGCAGGGCAGGCTGAGGAAGTAGGTAGATGTAAAATGTCTGTAAATGGCGAAAGAACATAAACCCAAGACTGAATAAACGATGTTAAATATCCATGCCAAGGAGACAAAAATATGTTAGGATACAATTACCATTAAGACACCACAAGCAGGTCCGTATCCTGCCGCGATGACTTAAAAAAGAGTTGGTTATTAGCCACAATGTGTAGGCAGTCTCATGCCAACGGCCATACCACGTTGAGAACACCGCTTCTCGTCCGATCAGCGAAGTTAAGCAACGTTGGGTTTGGTTAGTACTTGGATGGGTGACCGCCTGGGAACACCAAATGCTGTTGGCAATAATGTTTTTTGTTTTGTTTTGTTTTGTTTCGTTTGTTTTTGTTTGAATGGCTGGCTCCACGGGAAATTCACGGAGTTGTGTGGAATAAGGCCTGGTAAAATGAATTAATATGTATGTCATGTTTAAAACAAACTCGCTTAATATAGATATTGTGTGAGGCTTTATACAAAAACGAACAACCAAAACAAAACATGTTGTATATATATATAGCTTAATCCGGGTTTGAACTCGCAACTCCAAGAATACGCATCACTTATATACACTTTACCACTGGACCACTGCTGCAGGACACTAGCTTGATGCTGAGGTATCAATTTAATGACGTAAATGCCATTTCCACAAATAAATGATAATTAAAAAGTATTTGTATGTACAAATCTTTTCTGTTTAAAAGGCTACAATATCAGTTACTGATATAATTTGTGTTAATGTTTCTATACCCACAGGAAGGCATATTTTTGCTTATATGTAAAGGGTACGGAGAAGGAATCCACAGACCATCATTCCCCTCCCCTTCCCTCCCTCCCCCCCCCCCCCCCCCCCCCCCCCCCAACTCCCACCTACTACCACCACCACCACCACCACCACCACCACCACCACTACCACTCACCACCAATCACCACCACCACACCTAACCGAAAACCCCCTAACACATCAACCCTCCCCCCAATCAACAGGCGAAATAATAACCCTCAAATGCCTGCCTGCCTGCCTGCCTGCCAGCCAGCCAATACTAACGGTCTTCTCAGAAAGAAAATCTCTTTGTATCTGTATTACTTGATGAAATGTATGATTCTAATAATGAAAATAAATTTTGATGTCGGTTGTATGAGCATAATGACCAATATGCACATGATATGAATGAATTAAATAGTGTAGTTTTAAGTAATTAGGTTGTAGACACATTAAGCGGATATGATATTTGACGCGTCCAGAACTGGTGATTTTTGGTTTAGTTTTAAATGCACCACCACCACCACCACCACCATTGCTTCCCCAGAGCCTAATTAAGGACCGGTAAAAGGAGTCAATATGTATGTCATCTATAAAACCAAAGAATGAATAAAAAAAACACACACACAAACCTACATAATAGTATTAGGAAGATTGTATGGCAAAAAAAAAAAAGTATTATTCCCATTGGGTCGTTTGAACTCGCGACTTCCAAAACACCAGCCACACACCTTACCACCCAGCCACCATAGAATTGGTATAATTGTGCAACTTTAGTTATAAAAGTAAAGTTTTCTCACATTGTATTGATAACTTAAAGGATTTTTTTTTTTTTTGCATCTACAAATCTTATTGTCTGTTCTATGAAAAGGCTTGATGTAAATTATGTATTTTTTGAATGATTGAATTGTAGGCACATTAAGCGGATTCGATATTTGATATATCCAGAAAAGGCGATTTATGTTCAGTTTTAAAATGCATCACCGTTAACGCTAAAGGACTGGTAAAATGACTCGATGTTTGTCATTTTTAAAATAAACACTAAAACAAGGCCCTTAACATATATAATGTTTGAATATAAATTGAATGCATATAAATACAAAGTGGGAGTGGCTGGCTGGCTGGCTGGCTGGCTGGCTGGCTGCTGGCTGGCTGGCTGGCTGGCTGGCTGGCTGGCTGGCTGGCTGGCTGGCTGGCTGCCTGCCTGCCTGCCTGCCTGCCTGCCTGCCTGCCTGCTGCCTGCCTGCCTGCCTGCCTGCCCTGCCTGCCTGCCTGCCTGCCTGCCTGCCTGCCTGCCTGCCTGCCTGCCTGCCTTGCCTTGCCTTGCCTTGCCTTGCCTTGCCTTGCCTGGCCTGTCCTGTCCTGTCCTGTTATTGCCTTGCCTTGCCCTGCCTTGGCTGCAGCTGGCTGGCTGGCTGGCTGGCTGGCTGGCTGGCTGGCTGGCTGGCTGGCTGGCTGGCTGGCTGGCCGGCCGTAAATCAACTCTTAACAACACCACACCACACCACACCACACCATCACTCATCACCCATCACCCACCACCGGCCCCAGTCTCCCAGCCTCTCTTATATACCCGAGCAGGCCCTTTAAATTATTTGAATTGTTGCACTTCGGCCAATGGCACGATCGCTGCTGCTCAAACATATTCTGGTTCACAAGTATTAAATATATATATATAATATATATATATATATATATATATATATATATATATATATATATATATATATATATATATATATATATATATATATTCATGAAACACATTAAAACCTTGATCATTTATTCATTTATTACGTCTAGTGAAGAATTGCTTTTGTTCATTTGTATGATTAAAAATTGATAGAATAAGAATTCCTCGCTTAAAGTAAAATATAAAATATATATTGGATTTATATGATTGGTTAATATTCCAAGTGATGCTGAATATCCCCTATAATTTTGTTTTGTTTGTTTGTTATGTACACATTCCAAATGAAATCAATATAAATGTTATTATTAATGTTTGAAAGTTGATTGTCTACTTGAATCTCTCTATTAAAGTGTGTGTGGCTCCGGATGGAGCCTGGTTATGGTATTTGTCGTGGTGGGTGGCAGAAGTGCTTACTTCTTCTCTGTCTTCTTTGGCAAAAGAACTGCCTGAATGTTTGGAAGAACACCTCCCTGTGCAATGGTTACGCCAGACAGAAGTTTGTTGAGTTCTTCGTCGTTGCGGATGGCCAACTGCAAGTGACGTGGGATGATACGGGTCTTCTTGTTGTCACGTGCGGCGTTACCGGCGAGCTCCAGAACTTCGGCAGCGAGGTATTCCATGACGGCTGCTAGGTAGACAGGAGCGCCAGCACCGACGCGTTCGGCGTAGTTGCCCTTACGCAGCAGACGGTGAATTCTGCCCACGGGGAACTGAAGTCCGGCCCTGCTGGAGCGAGACTTTGACTTGCCCTTCACTTTGCCTCCCTTGCCGCGTCCTGACATTACTGCTGCTGTTGTGGGTTTGTGGTGTTTTATGCCGGCCCGCAGATCGAGCTTCGTGTTATATACCCCGCTCAGGATCAAGGGAGTCCGCCACTGACCAATCAGCGCGCTCCGCCACGCGACCCGCTCTGAGCTGAGTCGCGAGCGGGATATAAAAGGAAAGCTCGACTCGCGCAAAAGTTCATTATTGTATCGCAACGCCAGCCAGCACGAGCATCATCATGCCACCCAAGGCATCTGGAAAGGCTGCCAAGAAGGCCGGAAAGGCCCAGAAGGCCATTGCCAAGGGCGATAAGAAAAAGAAGCGCAGGAGGAAGGAGAGCTACAGCATCTACATCTACAAAGTGCTGAAGCAGGTCCACCCCGACACTGGTATCTCTTCCAAAGCCATGTCGATCATGAACTCGTTCGTGAACGACATCTTCGAGCGCATCGCCGCCGAGGCTTCTCGCCTGGCCCACTACAACAAGCGTTCCACCATTACCAGTCGGGAGATCCAGACGGCTGTAAGGCTCCTGTTGCCCGGAGAACTGGCCAAGCACGCCGTCTCTGAGGGCACTAAGGCCGTCACCAAGTACACCTCCTCCAAGTAAACGGCTTACTTACTGCCCTGTGGTGGTGGCTTGGCCTCAAACCAACAAACTCGGCTCCATTGGAGCCACACTTTAATTTCTAAAGAGATTGTGAGTGTTAGACACCAATACTATTATAACAAAAACCTCTGTCACTGAAAGCAAATAGCTATAAAATGAGAATATTTATGAAACTGTCTGTGTGTGTTTCTCTCTCTCAGTCTCTGTCTGTCTGTCTGTCTGTCTGTCTGTCTGTCTGTCTGTCTGTCTGTCTGTCTGTCTGTCTGTCTGTCTGTCTGTCTGTCTGTCTGTCTGTGTGTCTCTCTCTCTCTCTCTCTCTCTCTCTCTCTCTCTCTCTCTCTCTCTCTCTCTCTCTCTCTCTCTCTCTCTCTCTCTCTCTCTCTCTCTCTCTCTCAACACATATAAGCACTCGGTATCTTTTTTCTAGAGATTAGAGATTCATTGTTATGTTCCACATTAGGATTACTATGCAGGCCACCCTCTTAGGTTTGAAAATGTCAAGAAAACGGTTAATTTAAAATGTCATCTCCTAACTTAACAGATTAAGCCAGAGGACCGAAAACAGAATAAAACAGGACTGGACAGTATGTCACTTATACAAGCTGCTTTTATTTCTAGTACAGTATGACAATTTTTATTTTTGGGGGGGGTGATCCTTGACAGTGCATAAGAGCGAAAAGCGACGGCGTTTTGTTTGTAAGAGAACAGGTTGTACTACAAATGACTTGATTTATTGATATCACGTGTATGTATGACACCTAAATTAGTGTATTTATTTATTTTTTTTTAATTTTTATTTATTTATTATATGTGTAGATGAAGGTTAATTCATATGACTGATGCTAGGAATGTCTGAAATCTCCTTAGAAGGATATTTTGGCCCTGAGAAGGGCCGAGTTTGGTGTATACTAGGGTGGTCGATTTAGCTTATGCACGCTCTCCACGGATACGGCGAGCAAGCTGAATGTCCTTTGGCATGATGGTGACACGCTTGGCGTGGATGGCACAGAGGTTAGTGTCCTCGAAGAGACCGACCAGGTAAGCCTCGGATGCCTCCTGTAAAGCCATGACGGCAGACGACTGGAAGCGAAGATCTGTCTTGAAGTCCTGGGCAATCTCGCGCACCAGACGCTGGAAGGGAAGTTTCCTGATGAGCAACTCGGTGCTCTTCTGGTAACGACGGATCTCACGCAGGGCGACCGTTCCGGGCCTGTAACGGTGAGGCTTCTTCACACCCCCTGTGGCAGGAGCAGACTTGCGTGCTGCCTTGGTGGCCAGCTGCTTACGAGGAGCCTTGCCTCCCGTGGACTTGCGAGCAGTCTGCTTGGTGCGAGCCATGGTGAACAACTGTGGTTTGTGATGGCCGGCGCCGAAAAATTTTTGCTTATATACGCCGTCTCGAGGCGCTTGCTCGAGCGCCATTGGCTGCTCGACTCGCCTACGTCACCCCGTTGCCCCTCCCCTCCTTCCTCTGGCTGCAGCCAACAGGCGGCTCACCTCAATCACTATTATTGCTGATTTTGCTCTATTTTTTGGATTTGTGCAAAAGTCATTTCACAGGGACGTGAAACAGACGAGTAGGCAACTGCAGTTTTGAAAGCGTTGTGAGAAAGCCGTGTCTACTCGACCACAAGCGTAAAGTAAGGGCAGGCAGGAGTTGCAATGCTACTAGTACGTCCGCTTGATGGGATATAGTCGGGAAATCGTGCGGGCATTCGTCAATTCGATTCACACAACTTCAACACCATGACTGGACGCGGCAAGGGAGGCAAGGGACTCGGAAAGGGTGGCGCCAAGCGTCATCGTAAGGTGCTACGTGACAACATCCAGGGCATCACCAAGCCCGCTATTCGTCGCTTAGCTCGTCGTGGCGGCGTCAAGCGTATTTCGGGTCTCATCTACGAAGAGACCCGTGGCGTCCTGAAGGTGTTCCTCGAGAACGTCATCCGTGATGCTGTAACCTACACGGAACACGCCAAGAGGAAGACCGTCACTGCCATGGACGTGGTGTACGCTCTGAAGCGCCAGGGTCGTACCCTCTACGGATTCGGCGGATAAGAGCTTGGCTAATCCATCGATTCCACCCACCACCACCTCAAAACGGGACCTAATTAGGTCCCTATACTTTTTTACTGAAGGGCTTAATAGACGATAACATAAATTGTTTTGATATCAGCTAGCACATTGGGTCTTATGAAATCTATTTTTTATCCTCGCATGCTTAAAGGGACTCTGATTGGGGGGGGGGGGGGGGGGGAAGGTTTGTTACGTTATATACTAGCAGAGCAGGATCATTGGTGGGGAGGGGGGGGGGGGGGGAGGGAGGGAGAGAGAGAGAGAGAGAGATCTTTCCCAACTCTTCCTTTTTACATGAGTGAGCTACCCGTTTTATTCATTTTATCCTTCTCAGAGCTGTTTTGATAGTATCCAAATGATGGTAAATGAAAAGGGAGGACACGAATATCTACCCAGAATTCAGGAATGGCAATCGATATGCATGTTTGAGTGCGAATCTTTTTCTCTCTCAACTTAGGTATACGTTTATGTCGTACCTAAAAGCGAGAACCACACTATTGGGACAAGTATGCAAGGCCCAATTTTCCTAACAAGCACAGTTAATTTTGTTATTTTCGAACATTTTCTTTCCAAATTGGTTTATCCAATTAACAGTATTATATTAAGATCATGAATTGCTGTGGTAGGTTAGGTTAGGTTAGGTTAGCTTAGCTTAGCTTAGGTTAGGTTAGGTTAGCTTAGCTTAGCTTGGGTTAGCATAGGTTAGGTTAGGTTTGATTACATTTCTATGTTAGATTTAACTCAAATTCAAAACAATTGCAGTCATTCGGCTTGTTAGTCAACTTGCCTCTAATAGGGGCAATTTGTCTAACAAGACTATTTAGTTTTGTGTGCATATATATATATATATATATATATATATATATATATATATATATATATATATATATATATATATATATATATATATATATATATATATATATATTATAGCTTCAAGACTCCGAACCAATATAGAAGCATCAAGAGGAAGTGCTTGTGTTATGGGCCAATAGGCCTTCTGCAGTTACTTCCATTCTTATGTTTTTATTCCCATTGGTTCGTGTTTTATCTTGTGTAAATGTCAATCACCTTACCCAAAACTTTGGTACCATATCACCTCACCCATGTATATATATATATATATATATATATATATATATATATATATATATATATATATATATATATATATATATATATATATATAATATACAGAGTAAATCTACCCCAAAAGTAATGATTTATTTGTGTACAAAACTAAACTCTTTTTGGAATCATATGAGGCCCCTCCACTGAGGGGGGAGGCCTGGATGTTTATTGTCATGTGTATTCATGCTGCTTGCATGTCGTCGTTTATTTTGCCTTTGTTGTTTTCTTGACAGCTTTCTTTGCCTTGGGTGGTTTGGGAGATTTTGAAGCTCTCTTTATTTTGGGCTTTTTGTTCCCAACAACAAGCTGCTGCTGCTTCTTTTTCAAGGCTGTAGGTGGTTTGTTGCTTGTGGCGGCTTTCTTGGGAGTTACCACGGCCTTCTTTGCTGCTGTAGATGGTTTCTTGGTTGTGGTGGCTTTCTTGGGAGTTAGAACGGCCCTCTTCTCTGCTACGGCCAGCTTGAATGATCCACTAGCTCCACTTCCCTTGGTCTGAACAAGAATGCCGTCAGCCACTGCTTTCTTGAGAAATCTTCGGATGTAAATGGCGATCTTGGCAGCCTCGACTTTGTTGTTGGCAACAACGTACTTCTTGATTGCTTGTAGAGACGAGCCCTTACGGTCTTTGAGTGCTGCGACCGCGGCTAGAACCATTTGACTAGTTTTCGGGTGAGCAACCTGGACGCGAGGTTTCCTGGTGGTGGCCACCACAGCAGCAGCAGCAGCCGCAGCCTTCTTGGTAGGCTTTGCTTCTACCATGATGATGATGATGAACCAACCAAGGTGATGAGAGACGCTCAGACAGTCACGGGGAATGATGCTGCCGCCGCTTGAGCCGAACCTATTTATGTGCCGGCACGGTACAGAAGCTGCAACCTGGCAACTCGTCCACCAATCACGACGGTTGGTTTTACGGCTCCGAAACCTGGATCCCATATCTTCTCTAAAATAGAAGCATTTGTTCATGTTCTTTGTAAAAGTATCATAAAGCAGGACAGATGAGACAAATATCATAAAAACTGAAGAGCAGATGAGCACACACATGTTTGTATTACAAAAGAAAATCCACAAATTCATTAGAAATTGGCAGGGCAGGCTGAGGAAGTAGGTAGATGTAAAATGTCTGTAAATGGCGAAAGAACATAAACCCAAGACTGAATAAACGATGTTAAATATCCATGCCAAGGAGACAAAAATATGTTAGGATACAATTACCATTAAGACACCACAAGCAGGTCCGTATCCTGCCGCGATGACTTAAAAAAGAGTTGGTTATTAGCCACAATGTGTAGGCAGTCTCATGCCAACGGCCATACCACGTTGAGAACACCGCTTCTCGTCCGATCAGCGAAGTTAAGCAACGTTGGGTTTGGTTAGTACTTGGATGGGTGACCGCCTGGGAACACCAAATGCTGTTGGCAATAATGTTTTTTGTTTTGTTTTGTTTTGTTTCGTTTGTTTTTGTTTGAATGGCTGGCTCCACGGGAAATTCACGGAGTTGTGTGGAATAAGGCCTGGTAAAATGAATTAATATGTATGTCATGTTTAAAACAAACTCGCTTAATATAGATATTGTGTGAGGCTTTATACAAAAACGAACAACCAAAACAAAACATGTTGTATATATATATAGCTTAATCCGGGTTTGAACTCGCAACTCCAAGAATACGCATCACTTATATACACTTTACCACTGGACCACTGCTGCAGGACACTAGCTTGATGCTGAGGTATCAATTTAATGACGTAAATGCCATTTCCACAAATAAATGATAATTAAAAAGTATTTGTATGTACAAATCTTTTCTGTTTAAAAGGCTACAATATCAGTTACTGATATAATTTGTGTTAATGTTTCTATACCCACAGGAAGGCATATTTTTGCTTATATGTAAAGGGTACGGAGAAGGAATCCACAGACCATCATTCCCCTCCCCTTCCCTCCCTCCCCCCCCCCCCCCCCCCAACTCCCACCTACTACCACCACCACCACCACCACCACCACACCACCACTACCACTCACCACCAATCACCACCACCACACCTAACCGAAAACCCCCTAACACATCAACCCTCCCCCCAATCAACAGGCGAAATAATAACCCTCAAATGCCTGCCTGCCTGCCTGCCTGCCAGCCAGCCAATACTAACGGTCTTCTCAGAAAGAAAATCTCTTTGTATCTGTATTACTTGATGAAATGTATGATTCTAATAATGAAAATAAATTTTGATGTCGGTTGTATGAGCATAATGACCAATATGCACATGATATGAATGAATTAAATAGTGTAGTTTTAAGTAATTAGGTTGTAGACACATTAAGCGGATATGATATTTGACGCGTCCAGAACTGGTGATTTTTGGTTTAGTTTTAAATGCACCACCACCACCACCACCACCATTGCTTCCCCAGAGCCTAATTAAGGACCGGTAAAAGGAGTCAATATGTATGTCATCTATAAAACCAAAGAATGAATAAAAAAAAACACACACAAACCTACATAATAGTATTAGGAAGATTGTATGGCAAAAAAAAAAAAGTATTATTCCCATTGGGTCGTTTGAACTCGCGACTTCCAAAACACCAGCCACACACCTTACCACCCAGCCACCATAGAATTGGTATAATTGTGCAACTTTAGTTATAAAAGTAAAGTTTTCTCACATTGTATTGATAACTTAAAGGATTTTTTTTTTTTTGCATCTACAAATCTTATTGTCTGTTCTATGAAAAGGCTTGATGTAAATTATGTATTTTTTGAATGATTGAATTGTAGGCACATTAAGCGGATTCGATATTTGATATATCCAGAAAAGGCGATTTATGTTCAGTTTTAAAATGCATCACCGTTAACGCTAAAGGACTGGTAAAATGACTCGATGTTTGTCATTTTTAAAATAAACACTAAAACAAGGCCCTTAACATATATAATGTTTGAATATAAATTGAATGCATATAAATACAAAGTGGGAGTGGCTGGCTGGCTGGCTGGCTGGCTGGCTGGCTGGCTGGCTGGCTGGCTGGCTGGCTGGCTGGCTGGCTGGCTGGCTGCTGGCTGCCTGCCTGCCTGCCTGCCTGCTGCCTGCCTGCCTGCTGCCTGCCTGCCTGCCTGCCTGCCTGCCTGCCTGCCTGCCTGCCTGCCTGCCTGCCTGCCTGCCTTGCCTGCCTGCCTTGCCTTGCCTTGCCTTGCCTGCCTGCCTGGCCTGTCCTGTCCTGTCCTGTTATTGCCTTGCCTTGCCCTGCCTTGGCTGCAGCTGGCTGGCTGGCTGGCTGGCTGGCTGGCTGGCTGGCTGGCTGGCTGGCTGGCTGGCTGGCTGGCTGGCCGGCCGTAAATCAACTCTTAACAACACCACACCACACCACACCACACCATCACTCATCACCCATCACCCACCACCGGCCCCAGTCTCCCAGCCTCTCTTATATACCCGAGCAGGCCCTTTAAATTATTTGAATTGTTGCACTTCGGCCAATGGCACGATCGCTGCTGCTCAAACATATTCTGGTTCACAAGTATTAAAATATATATATTATAATATATATATATATATATATATATATATATATATATATATATATATATATATATATATATATATATATATATATATATATATATTCATGAAACACATTAAAACCTTGATCATTTATTCATTTATTACGTCTAGTGAAGAATTGCTTTTGTTCATTTGTATGATTAAAAATTGATAGAATAAGAATTCCTCGCTTAAAGTAAAATATAAAATATATATTGGATTTATATGATTGGTTAATATTCCAAGTGATGCTGAATATCCCCTATAATTTTGTTTTGTTTGTTTGTTATGTACACATTCCAAATGAAATCAATATAAATGTTATTATTAATGTTTGAAAGTTGATTGTCTACTTGAATCTCTCTATTAAAGTGTGTGTGGCTCCGGATGGAGCCTGGTTATGGTATTTGTCGTGGTGGGTGGCAGAAGTGCTTACTTCTTCTCTGTCTTCTTTGGCAAAAGAACTGCCTGAATGTTTGGAAGAACACCTCCCTGTGCAATGGTTACGCCAGACAGAAGTTTGTTGAGTTCTTCGTCGTTGCGGATGGCCAACTGCAAGTGACGTGGGATGATACGGGTCTTCTTGTTGTCACGTGCGGCGTTACCGGCGAGCTCCAGAACTTCGGCAGCGAGGTATTCCATGACGGCTGCTAGGTAGACAGGAGCGCCAGCACCGACGCGTTCGGCGTAGTTGCCCTTACGCAGCAGACGGTGAATTCTGCCCACGGGGAACTGAAGTCCGGCCCTGCTGGAGCGAGACTTTGACTTGCCCTTCACTTTGCCTCCCTTGCCGCGTCCTGACATTACTGCTGCTGTTGTGGGTTTGTGGTGTTTTAATGCCGGCCCGCAGATCGAGCTTCGTGTTATATACCCCGCTCAGGATCAAGGGAGTCCGCCAACTGACCAATCAGCGCGCTCCGCCACGCGACCCGCTCTGAGCTGAGTCGCGAGCGGGATATAAAAGGAAAGCTCGACTCGCGCAAAAGTTCATTATTGTATCGCAACGCCAGCCAGCACGAGCATCATCATGCCACCCAAGGCATCTGGAAAGGCTGCCAAGAAGGCCGGAAAGGCCCAGAAGGCCATTGCCAAGGGCGATAAGAAAAAGAAGCGCAGGAGGAAGGAGAGCTACAGCATCTACATCTACAAAGTGCTGAAGCAGGTCCACCCCGACACTGGTATCTCTTCCAAAGCCATGTCGATCATGAACTCGTTCGTGAACGACATCTTCGAGCGCATCGCCGCCGAGGCTTCTCGCCTGGCCCACTACAACAAGCGTTCCACCATTACCAGTCGGGAGATCCAGACGGCTGTAAGGCTCCTGTTGCCCGGAGAACTGGCCAAGCACGCCGTCTCTGAGGGCACTAAGGCCGTCACCAAGTACACCTCCTCCAAGTAAACGGCTTACTGCCCTGTGGTGGTGGCTTGGCCTCAAACCAACAAACTCGGCTCCATTGGAGCCACACTTTAATTTCTAAAGAGATTGTGAGTGTTAGACACCAATACTATTATAACAAAAACCTCTGTCACTGAAAGCAAATAGCTATAAAATGAGAATATTTATGAAACTGTCTGTGTGTGTTTCTCTCTCTCAGTCTCTGTCTGTCTGTCTGTCTGTCTGTCTGTCTGTCTGTCTGTCTGTCTGTCTGTCTGTCTGTCTGTCTGTCTGTCTGTCTGTCTGTCTGTGTGTCTCTCTCTCTCTCTCTCTCTCTCTCTCTCTCTCTCTCTCTCTCTCTCTCTCTCTCTCTCTCTCTCTCTCTCTCTCTCTCTCTCTCTCTCTCTCAACACATATAAGCACTCGGTATCTTTTTTCTAGAGATTAGAGATTCATTGTTATGTTCCACATTAGGATTACTATGCAGGCCACCCTCTTAGGTTTGAAAATGTCAAGAAAACGGTTAATTTAAAATGTCATCTCCTAACTTAACAGATTAAGCCAGAGGACCGAAAACAGAATAAAACAGGACTGGACAGTATGTCACTTATACAAGCTGCTTTTATTTCTAGTACAGTATGACAATTTTTATTTTTGGGGGGGGTGATCCTTGACAGTGCATAAGAGCGAAAAGCGACGGCGTTTTGTTTGTAAGAGAACAGGTTGTACTACAAATGACTTGATTTATTGATATCACGTGTATGTATGACACCTAAATTAGTGTATTTATTTATTTTTTTTTAATTTTTTATTATTTATTATATGTGTAGATGAAGGTTAATTCATATGACTGATGCTAGGAATGTCTGAAATCTCCTTAGAAGGATATTTTGGCCCTGAGAAGGGCCGAGTTTGGTGTATACTAGGGTGGTCGATTTAGCTTATGCACGCTCTCCACGGATACGGCGAGCAAGCTGAATGTCCTTTGGCATGATGGTGACACGCTTGGCGTGGATGGCACAGAGGTTAGTGTCCTCGAAGAGACCGACCAGGTAAGCCTCGGATGCCTCCTGTAAAGCCATGACGGCAGACGACTGGAAGCGAAGATCTGTCTTGAAGTCCTGGGCAATCTCGCGCACCAGACGCTGGAAGGGAAGTTTCCTGATGAGCAACTCGGTGCTCTTCTGGTAACGACGGATCTCACGCAGGGCGACCGTTCCGGGCCTGTAACGGTGAGGCTTCTTCACACCCCCTGTGGCAGGAGCAGACTTGCGTGCTGCCTTGGTGGCCAGCTGCTTACGAGGAGCCTTGCCTCCCGTGGACTTGCGAGCAGTCTGCTTGGTGCGAGCCATGGTGAACAACTGTGGTTTGTGATGGCCGGCGCCGAAAAATTTTTGCTTATATACGCCGTCTCGAGGCGCTTGCTCGAGCGCCATTGGCTGCTCGACTCGCCTACGTCACCCCGTTGCCCCTCCCCTCCTTCCTCTGGCTGCAGCCAACAGGCGGCTCACCTCAATCACTATTATTGCTGATTTTGCTCTATTTTTTGGATTTGTGCAAAAGTCATTTCACAGGGACGTGAAACAGACGAGTAGGCAACTGCAGTTTTGAAAGCGTTGTGAGAAAGCCGTGTCTACTCGACCACAAGCGTAAAGTAAGGGCAGGCAGGAGTTGCAATGCTACTAGTACGTCCGCTTGATGGGATATAGTCGGGAAATCGTGCGGGCATTCGTCAATTCGATTCACACAACTTCAACACCATGACTGGACGCGGCAAGGGAGGCAAGGGACTCGGAAAGGGTGGCGCCAAGCGTCATCGTAAGGTGCTACGTGACAACATCCAGGGCATCACCAAGCCCGCTATTCGTCGCTTAGCTCGTCGTGGCGGCGTCAAGCGTATTTCGGGTCTCATCTACGAAGAGACCCGTGGCGTCCTGAAGGTGTTCCTCGAGAACGTCATCCGTGATGCTGTAACCTACACGGAACACGCCAAGAGGAAGACCGTCACTGCCATGGACGTGGTGTACGCTCTGAAGCGCCAGGGTCGTACCCTCTACGGATTCGGCGGATAAGAGCTTGGCTAATCCATCGATTCCACCCACCACCACCTCAAAACGGGACCTAATTAGGTCCCTATACTTTTTTACTGAAGGGCTTAATAGACGATAACATAAATTGTTTTGATATCAGCTAGCACATTGGGTCTTATGAAATCTATTTTTTATCCTCGCATGCTTAAAGGGACTCTGATTGGGGGGGGGGGGGGGGGAAGGTTTGTTACGTTATATACTAGCAGAGCAGGATCATTGGTGGGGAGGGGGGGGGGGTGAGGGAGGGAGAGAGAGAGAGAGAGAGATCTTTCCCAACTCTTCCTTTTTACATGAGTGAGCTACCCGTTTTATTCATTTTATCCTTCTCAGAGCTGTTTTGATAGTATCCAAATGATGGTAAATGAAAAGGGAGGACACGAATATCTACCCAGAATTCAGGAATGGCAATCGATATGCATGTTTGAGTGCGAATCTTTTTCTCTCTCAACTTAGGTATACGTTTATGTCGTACCTAAAAGCGAGAACCACACTATTGGGACAAGTATGCAAGGCCCAATTTTCCTAACAAGCACAGTTAATTTTGTTATTTTCGAACATTTCTTTCCAAATTGGTTTATCCAATTAACAGTATTATATTAAGATCATGAATTGCTGGGTTAGGTTAGGTTAGCTTAGCTTAGGTTGGTTAGCTTAGCTTAGCTTAGGTTAGGTTAGGTTAGCTTAGCTTAGCTTGGGTTAGCATAGGTTAGGTTAGGTTTGATTACATTTCTATGTTAGATTTAACTCAAATTCAAAACAATTGCCAGTCATTCGGCTTGTTAGTCAACTTGCCTCTAATAGGGGCAATTTGTCTAACAAGACTATTTAGTTTTGTGTGCATATATATATATATATATATATATATATATATATATATATATATATATATATATATATATATATATATATATATATATATATATATATATATATATATTATAGCTTCAAGACTCCGAACCAATATAGAAGCATCAAGAGGAAGTGCTTGTGTTATGGGCCAATAGGCCTTCTGCAGTTACTTCCATTCTTATGTTTTTATTCCCATTGGTTCGTGTTTTATCTTGTGTAAATGTCAATCACCTTACCCAAAACTTTGGTACCATATCACCTCACCCTGTATATATATATATATTATATATATATATATATATATATATATATATATATATATATATATATATATATATATATATATATATATATATATATATAATATACAGAGTAAATCTACCCCAAAAGTAATGATTTATTTGTGTACAAAACTAAACTCTTTTTGGAATCATATGAGGCCCCTCCACTGAGGGGGGAGGCCTGGATGTTTATTGTCATGTGTATTCATGCTGCTTGCATGTCGTCGTTTATTTTGCCTTTGTTGTTTTCTTGACAGCTTTCTTTGCCTTGGGTGGTTTGGGAGATTTTGAAGCTCTCTTTATTTTGGGCTTTTTGTTCCCAACAACAAGCTGCTGCTGCTTCTTTTTCAAGGCTGTAGGTGGTTTGTTGCTTGTGGCGGCTTTCTTGGGAGTTACCACGGCCTTCTTTGCTGCTGTAGATGGTTTCTTGGTTGTGGTGGCTTTCTTGGGAGTTAGAACGGCCCTCTTCTCTGCTACGGCCAGCTTGAATGATCCACTAGCTCCACTTCCTTGGTCTGAACAAGAATGCCGTCAGCCACTGCTTTCTTGAGAAATCTTCGGATGTAAATGGCGATCTTGGCAGCCTCGACTTTGTTGTTGGCAACAACGTACTTCTTGATTGCTTGTAGAGACGAGCCCTTACGGTCTTTGAGTGCTGCGACCGCGGCTAGAACCATTTGACTAGTTTTCGGGTGAGCAACCTGGACGCGAGGTTTCCTGGTGGTGGCCACCACAGCAGCAGCAGCAGCAGCAGCCGCAGCCTTCTTGGTAGGCTTTGCTTCTACCATGATGATGATGATGAACCAACCAAGGTGATGAGAGACGCTCAGACAGTCACGGGGGAATGATGCTGCCGCCGCTTGAGCCGAACCTATTTATGTGCCGGCACGGTACAGAAGCTGCAACCTGGCAACTCGTCCACCAATCACGACGGTTGGTTTTACGGCTCCGAAACCTGGATCCCATATCTTCTCTAAAATAGAAGCATTTGTTCATGTTCTTTGTAAAAGTATCATAAAGCAGGACAGATGAGACAAATATCATAAAACTGAAGAGCAGATGAGCACACACATGTTTGTATTACAAAAGAAAATCCACAAATTCATTAGAAATTGGCAGGGCAGGCTGAGGAAGTAGGTAGATGTAAAATGTCTGTAAATGGCGAAAGAACATAAACCCAAGACTGAATAAACGATGTTAAATATCCATGCCAAGGAGACAAAAATATGTTAGGATACAATTACCATTAAGACACCACAAGCAGGTCCGTATCCTGCCGCGATGACTTAAAAAAGAGTTGGTTATTAGCCACAATGTGTAGGCAGTCTCATGCCAACGGCCATACCACGTTGAGAACACCGCTTCTCGTCCGATCAGCGAAGTTAAGCAACGTTGGGTTTGGTTAGTACTTGGATGGGTGACCGCCTGGGAACACCAAATGCTGTTGGCAATAATGTTTTTTGTTTTGTTTTGTTTTGTTTCGTTTGTTTTTGTTTGAATGGCTGGCTCCACGGGAAATTCACGGAGTTGTGTGGAATAAGGCCTGGTAAAATGAATTAATATGTATGTCATGTTTAAAACAAACTCGCTTAATATAGATATTGTGTGAGGCTTTATACAAAAACGAACAACCAAAACAAAACATGTTGTATATATATATAGCTTAATCCGGGTTTGAACTCGCAACTCCAAGAATACGCATCACTTATATACACTTTACCACTGGACCACTGCTGCAGGACACTAGCTTGATGCTGAGGTATCAATTTAATGACGTAAATGCCATTTCCACAAATAAATGATAATTAAAAAGTATTTGTATGTACAAATCTTTTCTGTTTAAAAGGCTACAATATCAGTTACTGATATAATTTGTGTTAATGTTTCTATACCCACAGGAAGGCATATTTTTGCTTATATGTAAAGGGTACGGAGAAGGAATCCACAGACCATCATTCCCCTCCCCTTCCCTCCCCCTCCCCCCCCCCCCCCCCCCCAACTCCCACCTACTACCACCACCACCACCACCACCACCACCACCACTACCACTCACCACCAATCACCACCACCACACCTAACCGAAAACCCCCTAACACATCAACCCTCCCCCCAATCAACAGGCGAAATAATAACCCTCAAATGCCTGCCTGCCTGCCTGCCTGCCAGCCAGCCAATACTAACGGTCTTCTCAGAAAGAAAATCTCTTTGTATCTGTATTACTTGATGAAATGTATGATTCTAATAATGAAAATAAATTTTGATGTCGGTTGTATGAGCATAATGACCAATATGCACATGATATGAATGAATTAAATAGTGTAGTTTTAAGTAATTAGGTTGTAGACACATTAGCGGATATGATATTTGACGCGTCCAGAACTGGTGATTTTTGGTTTAGTTTTAAATGCACCACCACCACCACCACCACCACCATTGCTTCCCCAGAGCCTAATTAAGGACCGGTAAAAGGAGTCAATATGTATGTCATCTATAAAACCAAAGAATGAATAAAAAAAAACACACACAAACCTACATAATAGTATTAGGAAGATTGTATGGCAAAAAAAAAAAAGTATTATTCCCATTGGGTCGTTTGAACTCGCGACTTCCAAAACACCAGCCACACACCTTACCAACCCAGCCACCATAGAAGTTGGTATAATTGTGCAACTTTAGTTATAAAAGTAAAGTTTTCTCACATTGTATTGATAACTTAAAGGATTTTTTTTTTTTTTGCATCTACAAATCTTATTGTCTGTTCTATGAAAAGGCTTGATGTAAATTATGTATTTTTTGAATGATTGAATTGTAGGCACATTAAGCGGATTCGATATTTGATATATCCAGAAAAGGCGATTTATGTTCAGTTTTAAAATGCATCACCGTTAACGCTAAAGGACTGGTAAAATGACTCGATGTTTGTCATTTTTAAAATAAACACTAAAACAAGGCCCTTAACATATATAATGTTTGAATATAAATTGAATGCATATAAATACAAAGTGGGAGTGGCTGGCTGGCTGGCTGGCTGGCTGGCTGGCTGGCTGGCTGGCTGGCTGGCTGGCTGGCTGGCTGGCTGGCTGGCTGGCTGCCTGCCTGCCTGCCTGCCTGCCTGCCTGCCTGCCTGCCTGCCTGCCTGCCTGCCTGCCTGCCTGCCTGCCTGCCTGCCTGCCTGCCTGCCTGCCTGCCTGCCTGCCTGCCTGCCTGCCTGCCTGCCTTGCCTGTCTGCCTGCCTGGCTGCCTTGCCTTGCCTGGCCTGTCCTGCCTGTCCTGCTATGCCTTGCCTTGCCCTGCCTTGCCTGCAGCTGGCCTGGCCTTGGCCTTGCCTGCCCTGCCTTGGCTGCTAGCTGGCTGGCTGGCTGGCTGGCTGGCTGGCCGTAAATCAACTCTTAACAACACCACACCACACCACACCACACCATCACTCATCACCCATCACCCACCACCGGCCCCAGTCTCCCAGCCTCTCTTATATACCCGAGCAGGCCCTTTAAATTATTTGAATTGTTGCACTTCGGCCAATGGCAGGCACGATCGCTGCTGCTCAAACATATTCTGGTTCACAAGTATTAAAATATATATATATATATATATATATATATATATATATATATATATATATATATATATATATATATATATATATATATATATATATATATATATATATTCATGAAACACATTAAAACCTTGATCATTTATTCATTCATTACGTCTAGTGAAGAATTGCTTTTGTTCATTTGTATGATTAAAAATGGATAGAATAGAATTCCTCGCTTAAAGTAAAATATAAATATATATTGGATTTATATGATTGGTTAATATTCCAAGTGATGCTGAATATCCCCTATAATTTTGTTTTGTTTGTTTGTTATGTACACATTCCAAATGAAATCAATATAAATGTTATTATTAATGTTTGAAAGTTGATTGTCTACTTGAATCTCTCTATTAAAGTGTGTGTGGCTCCGGATGGAGCCTGGTTATGGTATTTGTCGCTGGTGGGTGGCAGAAGTGCTTACTTCTTCTCTGTCTTCTTTGGCAAAAGAACTGCCTGAATGTTTGGAAGAACACCTCCCTGTGCAATGGTTACGCCAGACAGAAGTTTGTTGAGTTCTTCGTCGTTGCGGATGGCCAACTGCAAGTGACGTGGGATGATACGGGTCTTCTTGTTGTCACGTGCGGCGTTACCGGCGAGCTCGAGAACTTCGGCAGCGAGGTATTCCATGACGGCTGCCAGGTAGACAGGAGCGCCAGCACCGACGCGTTCGGCGTAGTTGCCCTTACGCAGCAGACGGTGAATTCTGCCCACGGGGAACTGAAGTCCGGCCCTGCTGGAGCGAGACTTTGACTTGCCCTTCACTTTGCCTCCCTTGCCGCGTCCTGACATTGCTGCTGCTGTTGTGGGTTTGTGGTGTTTTAATGCCGGATTCGGATTCGGATTGATGTCCATAGGGAATGGAAAGGATGGGGAGGTAGAGGGATGGGGAGATGAAATTCAGGAAGAGGATGCGGGTGTAGAGAGAGAGGAGGTTTGAAAGTTCGGTGGCCTGTCCACCATGGGTTGACATTTTTGTATGTGTTGTTTGTTTGCGTATGTGTTATGTTGGGTTGTCAGTACATTGGCTGGGGGGGCTAGTGTTTGTGACCTTGTTGGTGTCCTAAAGCACTAGAGCCGATGGAGTTGGCTGAAGGAGGCTAATCTTAGAAACATCAGGGTAGTTACACTTCTGCCGCCACGACAAATGGTTTTTTGGTTTTATATTTTTTTGTAGGTGTTTTATTTATTTATATATTTTTTTTTTTTTTTTTTTTTATTATTTTTTTTTTTTTTTTTTTTTTTTTTTTAATTTATTTATTTATTTTTTTATTTTTTTATTTTTATTTTTTTATTTTGTTATTTTTTTTTTTCTTTCTTTCTTTATTCTTCATTTGGTGTAGATTGGGTCCGGGATGGGCCACTCATCTGGATCGTCTGGCAGACCGCTTAGTATCTGAGGGCTTGGGAAGGCCTCATCATGGATATGTCTGATCACTTTTTGTTGGAGAGTGATTCTTCTGGTTCTGTGTGGTGGTTCGTGGATCTCGTAGTCGCTGGTGGTGTTTCTGCTACGAAGGGATCTTCTGGGTCTGGGACATACATGTTCTTCATACGGTACAGCTGTCTTCTGGCCAGGTAGCTGAGCCTAATGTTCATTGGCTTCATGTTGAGCGTCTCATGGATCAGGTCAGTTCTTACCCTGTCCCTCAGAGTCAGGCCCTCTGCAAAGCGAAGTGCTTTGTTTTGTACTCGTTGAATCTTCAACATGTTGGATTTGTTGGTGAGGTTCAGGGGAACGTAGGGGTATTCCAAGCTAGGCCTTATGATCATTCTGTACAGGTGGAGCTTGATGTGGGATGGGGCTTGGTTGAAACGGAAGAGCCTCTCCAGTGAGCCCGGGCCATCGCTGTCTTCTGGGATACGTACTGGGAGGAGTTGAGTAGCCTGTTGAAGTTGTAACCGAGCACTGTGTTGGAGTTTGAGATGGCTATGGGATCACCCCTGATTCTTATTCCCCCCTCATTTTCAATAGAGAAGGCCATACAGCCGACAGTGCTTAATTGGATCTTTTCTGGGTTAGTGGTGATCCTCCATTTCCTTTCCCAGTTAGCAGTCCTTGCTAGTTCTACGTTTGCCTTACGGGTTACAGTTGCATGCTTGGCCGCTTGGATGCTAGGGTTAGATGTTATTACGTGTGTTACGTCGTCCGCAAATTGTACGATAATGGTGTCCCTATACTCTGGTTGGGGTAGGTCATTTACAAAGATGTTGAAGAGAACCGGGCTCAAGCATGATCCTTGGGGGACTCCAGCTGTTGGGGTGAAGGCTGCGGCCTCTTTTGCCTTGAAGCTGGGGGTAACTTGCCTATTCTTAAGGAAATTTCTGATCAGCCTGAGGAGGGTCCAGTTTTGCGCTGGTAAGTCTGCTAATTTGTACACAAGACCATCGTGCCACAGGCTGTCGAAGGCCTTGTGTACGTCCCTCGTTGCAATCAAAGCTACCTGTTTTTGCTTCGAATTGAGCTTACGGCGTCGTAGATGATGTTAATTGCGTGCTGGGTTGATCTATGTGCTCGAAAGCCAAACTGCTTTTCTGTGAAGAGGTTGTTGTACTCCATGTAGTAGTTAAGGACGGTTTGACATGATTTTTCAAAGCACTTGCCTATCGTGTCTAAGAGGGAGATTGGTCGGTAGTTGCCAGGTTGGTGGGGGTCTTTCTTGGGTTTGGGAATGAATATCATCTTGGCTGACTTGAATGCTACAGGAATGTGACCCGATGCCAGCATAGCGTTGAATAGGTTGAGTATGGATTGCATAAGATTGCCTGGTAGAAGTTTGATCTGCAGCGCTTTGATCCCTGATGGTCCAGGGGCCTTATCTCTGGTGCTTTTTGATGACTCCTCTCATCTCTAGCATAGTTATGGGTCTTGTTAGAGGGTGGTCGTCTTCTAGGGTTGTCAGGTCAATCAGAGGGGTGCTGTTAAGGGAGGCGGCATTTTCTGTTGTCCATTGGTTGACACGTTCAAAGTGAGTGTTGTTGAAGGCTCTGCTGTTTGAAGCTGTGAGTGTCTTTTTCCAGACTGCGCCCATGAGGTCAGCCTGATCCTGTGGGTCTTCTATTTTTTCTTGCTGCTCCTCTTCATCTTCGTCAAGGAATGTGTGTACAAGGTGGGTGAGGCTGGGGTTAACTGATCCCAGGAGCTGTCTGATCTTGCGCCAGAAAGTAGCCGGCTCCCTTTTGTACTGGTTGGCCTGTCTCACCAGGGTTCCCCAAATGTGGCTCTTGTGGGTCAGCGTAAGGTCTATGGTTTCCCTTCTGAGTGTTTGTAGGGTCAAACGCTGGTGGCTGGCCAGTTTGGTAGTGGCTTTGGCAGGCTCGCTGGTACTCCATTCATTTTGCCTCTGATTTCTCGGGTCGGCTTATATTGGTGGTAAGTCCTTGTGGTGGATATTTCACAAGTGGCCTCGGTTGCAAGCTGGATCCGGTTGTGGATGGTGTTTACTGCTTGGTCGATTGTTTGGGTTGGGAGGTTCTCGAACTCAATGATGGGGTCGTCAGCAAGGAAGGTGTCATATTCACGGGCACGTATGGTTCCCAGTCCTGGGCCTGGGTGGTGCCACATATCTGAAGGGGGCTGCTTGGAGGGATGTGACCACAGGGATGTGGTCCGACCCCACGTTCTTGCCTGGGGTTACTCTGCAGTGGAACAGGTCACAATCTCTGTTGGTCAGCACTATGTCAGGGGTGCCCCTATGGTTGCCCGCAAAGAACGTCTTAAAGTGGGGGCCTTGGAAGGAGAGGTCCCGGTTTTGCATTAGATTGAAGAGCTGCCTGCCCTTGAGGTCTGGCCTGGCAGGTGCGTTGAATAAGGCCTGATGGTGGGCATTCAGGTCTCCTGCGATGATAGTGGGGAGATTCCTGTCGAGCAGCTTGTTCAGAGGGATGGAGGGGAGGTAGGCCAGTCTAGGTGGTAGATATGCGGTGCAGACAGATGAGGGGGCCGTGTGAAGTGGTGAGTCTCTATTGCAAGAAAGTTGTCGTCTTCTACGAGGATGGGGCGGTAGGAGAGTCCTCTTCTTATTAGTATTGCCACCCCACTGAACCTACCCCTGTTGACTTCCCTGGTGGAATATCCCCAGATGGAGATGTGCTGGTCCTGTCTGGCCGCTGTTTCATTGAGTAAGATTACATCTGGGTTAAGTCTGGCTACTTCCAGAGTGAGAAGGTATCTGTTGTTGAAGAAGTGTCTGATGTTCACCTGAAGGATTGTGATCCCCATTATTGACTATGAGACGGAAGTGTTTGTTTGGCTGTAGTGCCAATGTTGTTACATTCGGTTTGGTCGCTTCTGTTTGTGGAGGAGGGGGGTAAAGCTGTTGAGCCAGGTGTCTTGTTCCTGGTTCCGGTCGGGGATTGGTTGGGTTTGGGGTTTACCATACGTTGCTGTGCCATTGGGGGGTCTTCGGTGTCACTGCTGTTCATGATGTCGACATCCGTGGTGCTAGAGTCGCTCTCTGGTGAAGAGTTGTGGGGGTTGCTTGCCCTTGCTCCGTCCACAGGGGATGGGGTTCGGCTGTAGTGCTGGTCCTAGGCCTCTTGGTGACAGCGTTGTGTGGAATATATTGTTGTGGGGCTGCGATGTTTGAAGCGAAATTTCCTAGTGCGGATGGGGTTCCGTATGGCAAGGGAGTTTGTGATAGCTTTGAGGACGATCTGATGTGGGAGTGTTTCAGGAAGGGTGGACATAGGTGTTTCCCAGAATGTCGGGGTGGAGGGGGCCGGGGTTGTTCAGGGAGTTTGGAGTCTCCTGGCGTTGGTTGAAGGCCAGGGGGCGAGGAGTACTAGGGTTGGGGTTGTTGGGTTGTGCTTGGGCCTGGCCGGCGGTTGTTGTGATGTTAGGAGGTCAAGTAGGCAAGCGAGTCTCGGACATATGGACAGGGGGGTAGGCCATTGTCTTTCCTAAGTGAGTTCCAGAAACCTAGGAGCTTCACTGGGTTGTCTGGAAATTGGATTTGAGCAAATGTTAGGAGTTCGGCCCCTAAGCTGGGCTTGGGATCGGGGTTTGGTGCAAGAGAGTTAGGTGTTGGGGCCTGTTGTGTTGATTCTGGGTTTGCTCTGGTATAACCGTGGGGTTATGGGGGTGTTGGGTGCTTTGGTGTCCCACTTGGGCCACCGACTGGGCCTGTTGTTGGTTAGGGATGCCCCAGGCATTTACTGGTGGAGGAGGGCAGGGATGGTAATAGCTGCCTGTTGGCGGGCTGCTGTCTCTGTTTCATGCAATTGCTTGATTGCCTCTTGCCTGCGGGACAAAGATGCGAGATTGCAATGTGTGGACCATTGCATAGAGCACATTTGGGTGTTGGGTTTGTGCATTCCCTGTAGCTGTGTTCCCCTGTGCACCTGCTGCACTTGGGGGTTCCATTGTTACATGCATTGGAATAGTGGTCATACTGAAAGCATTTGAAGCATTGCTTGAGCTTGTAAAACCTCTGTGGGTGGATTTTGTCAGGTTCAGCCATGATGCCAAATGCAGAAAGGCCTTGTGTGCAGACTTGCGTTGCTTGCTCCGGTGAAGCCAGAGTAAGTTTCAGTACTTGGTTGTTGCGTTGGGTTGTGAATCTGTGGGCCTGAAGTATTTGACATCCCTGTTTTTCCTCTCTATTTCTGCAATTATTTCATCATTTGAGTGGTCCATGATGATGTCATGGATCCTATGTACAAAGATGGTGCGCTGGGCTTGGAATTCGGCAGGGGGGTAGACAGTGATATTCTTCTCCCTTAGTTTGTTCATGGTGTCTGACGAAAGGAGGTCTGGGAGGTTTGCATTGGGTACCAACAAGATGGCTCCATTCGTTATTTTGTACACATTTTTGTAGGTAATCTGGGTGACCTCGTAGATCACCTCAAGTAGTTGGGCTGGGGTACGACCCCGGCCAGATTCGTCTGTGAATCTGACTTTGGTCGCCATAGCTTGGTGGGCCAGGCAGCCTAATCTAATCTATACTATGGTGGGTGCTGTGAAGTGTCCAGGTAGACTAAGTGGATGGTGGGTGTTAGTTAGGCCGAGGCCTCTAACTTCTAGTTGCTAGGCAACTAGAGCTACTAGACAAGGTGGTAATTGAACCTATCGATAGCCTAAGCCTGCTACAAGGCTGTTAGATGCCCGATCAAACCTTCGCAAGAATTTCAAGAACCCGGTTTTGGCTACCGCTCGGGAATGATCGTTTGGAATGGCGAAATACAAGAGGTAGAAACAGTTTAGAAAGACAGCCTTATTCACTCCTTAATTCTATGATTAGTAGGTTATGCATTGTGTATTGTGTGAGTGTGTGTGTGGTGTGTCTTGGTACAGGCAGGGAGAGAATGGGGAGGAGAGGGTGGGGAATGGGGGGGGGAGGGGGTGTGGGATGAAGGATGAGGATGGGTAGTTATTTTATTAGGACATCATACTGCTGTAAGCGTCAGTAGAGCTAGGTTGAGACACAGTACAGGTGCCCCGGCGTGTCTTGACGCCGAGAGAGCTAGTAGTCAACTGGCCTTTTAATGCCGGCCCGCAGATCGAGCTTCGTGTTATATACCCGCTCAGGATCAAGGGAGTCCGCCACTGACCAATCAGCGCGCTCCGCCACGCGACCCGCTCTGAGCTGAGTCGCGAGCGGGATATAAAAGGAAAGCTCGACTCGCGCAAAAGTTCATTATTGTACTGCAACGCCAGCCAGCACGAGCATCATCATGCCACCCAAGGCATCTGGAAAGGCTGCCAAGAAGGCCGGAAAGGCCCAGAAGGCCATTGCCAAGGGCGATAAGAAAAAGAAGCGCGCAGGAAGGAGAGCTACAGCATCTACATCTACAAAGTGCTGAAGCAGGTCCACCCCGACACTGGTATCTCTTCCAAAGCCATGTCGATCATGAACTCGTTCGTGAACGACATCTTTGAGCGCATCGCCGCCGAGGCTTCTCGCCTGGCCCACTACAACAAGCGTTCCACCATTACCAGTCGGGAGATCCAGACGGCTGTAAGGCTCCTGTTGCCCGGAGAACTGGCCAAGCACGCCGTCTCTGAGGGCACTAAGGCCGTCACCAAGTACACCTCCTCCAAGTAAACGGCTTACTTACTGCCCTGTGGTGGTGGCTTGGCCTCAACCAACAAACTCGGCTCCATTGGAGCCACACTTTAATTTCTAAAGAGATTGTGAGTGTTAGACACCAATACTATTATAACAAAAACCTCTGTCACTGAAGCAAATAGCTATAAAATGAGAATATTTATGAAACTGTCTGTGTGTTTCTCTCTCTCAGTCTCTGTCTGTCTGTCTGTCTGTCTGTCTGTCTGTCTGTCTGTCTGTCTTGTCTGTCTGTCTGTCTGTCTGTCTGTCTGTCTGTCTGTCTGTCTGTCTGTCTCTCTCTCTCTCTCTCTCTCTCTCTCTCTCTCTCTCTCTCTCTCTCTCTCTCTCTCCTCTCTCTCTCTCTCTCTCTCTCTCTCTCTCTCTCTCTCTCTCTCTCAACACATATAAGCACTCGGTATCTTTTTCTAGAGATTAGAGATTCATTGTTATGTTCCACATTAGGATTACTATGCAGGCCACCCTCTTAGGTTTGAAAATGTCAAGAAAACGGTTAATTTAAAATGTCATCTCCTAACTTAACAGATTAAGCCAGAGGACCGAAAACAGAATAAAACAGGACTGGACAGTATGTCACTTATACAAGCTGCTTTTATTTCTAGTACAGTATGACAATTTTTATTTTGGGGGGGGGGGGGGGGGTGGGTGATCCTTGACAGTGCATAAGAGCGAAAAGCGACGGCGTTTTGTTTGTAAGAGAACAGGTTGTACTACAAATGACTTGATTTATTGATATCACGTGTATGTATGACACCTAAATTAGTGTATTTGTTTATTTATTTATTTATTTATTATATGTGTAGATGAAGGTTAATTCATATGACTGATGCTAGGAATGTCTGAAATCTCCTTAGAAGGATATTTTGGCCCTGAGAAGGCCGAGTTTGGTGTATACTAGGGTGGTCGATTTAGCTTATGCACGCTCTCCACGGATACGGCGAGCAAGCTGAATGTCCTTTGGCATGATGGTGACACGCTTGGCGTGGATGGCACAGAGGTTAGTGTCCTCGAAGAGACCGACCAGGTAAGCCTCGGATGCCTCCTGTAAAGCCATGACGGCAGACGACTGGAAGCGAAGATCGGTCTTGAAGTCCTGGGCAATCTCGCGCACCAGACGCTGGAAGGGAAGTTTCCTGATGAGCAACTCGGTGCTCTTCTGGTAACGACGGATCTCACGCAGGGCGACCGTTCCGGGCCTGTAACGGTGAGGCTTCTTCACACCCCCTGTGGCAGGAGCAGACTTGCGTGCTGCCTTGGTGGCCAGCTGCTTACGAGGAGCCTTGCCTCCCGTGGACTTGCGAGCAGTCTGCTTGGTGCGAGCCATGGTGAACAACTGTGGTTTGTGATGGCCGGCGCCGAAAAATTTTTGCTTATATACGCCGTCTCGAGGCGCTTGCTCGAGCGCCATTGGCTGCTCGACTCGCCTACGTCACCCCGTTGCCCCTCCCCTCCTTCCTCTGGCTGCAGCCAACAGGCGGCTCACCTCAATCACTATTATCGCTGATTTTGCTCTATTTTTGGATTTGTGCAAAAGTCATTTCACAGGGACGTGAAACAGACGAGTAGGCAACTGCAGTTTTGAAAGCGTTGTGAGAAAGCCGTGTCTACTCGACCACAAGCGTAAAGTAAGGGCAGGCAGGAGTTGCAATGCTACTAGTACGTCCGCTTGATGGGATATAGTCGGGAAATCGTGCGGGCATTCGATCAATTCGATTCACACAACTACAACACCATGACTGGACGCGGCAAGGGAGGCAAGGGACTCGGAAAGGGTGGCGCCAAGCGTCATCGTAAGGTGCTACGTGACAACATCCAGGGCATCACCAAGCCCGCTATTCGTCGCTTAGCTCGTCGTGGCGGCGTCAAGCGTATTTCGGGTCTCATCTACGAAGAGACCCGTGGCGTCCTGAAGGTGTTCCTCGAGAACGTCATCCGTGATGCTGTAACCTACACGGAACACGCCAAGAGGAAGACCGTCACTGCCATGGACGTGGTGTACGCTCTGAAGCGCCAGGGTCGTACCCTCTACGGATTCGGCGGATAAGAGCTTGGCTAATCCATCGATTCCACCCACCACCACCTCAAAACGGGACCTAATTAGGTCCCTATACTTTTTTACTGAAGGGCTTAATAGACGATAACATAAATTGTTTTGATATCAGCTAGCACATTGGGTCTTATGAAATCTATTTTTATCCTCGCATGCTTAAAGGGACTCTGATTGGGGAGGGGGGGGGGGAAGGTTTGTTACGTTATATACTAGCAGAGCAGGATCATTGGTGGGGGGGGGGGGGGTGGTGTGAGGGGGAGAGAGAGAGAGAGAGAGATCTTTCCCAACTCTTCCTTTTTACATGAGGGAGCTACCCGTTTTATTCATTTTATCCTTCTCAGAGCTGTTTTGATAGTATCCAAATGATGGTAAATGAAAAGGGAGGACACGAATATTTACCCAGAATTCAGGACTGGCAATCGATATGCATGTTTGAGTGAGAATCTTTTCTCTCTCAACTTAGGTATACGTTTATGTCGTACCTAAAAGCGAGAACCACACTATTGGGACAAGTATGCAAGGCCCAATTTCCTAACAAGCACAGTTAATTTGTTATTTTCGAACATTTCTTTCCAATTGGTTTATCCAATTAACAGTATTTATTAAGATCATGAATTGCTGGGTTAGGTTAGGTTAGATTAGCTTAGGTTAGGTAGGTTAGGTTAGGTTAGGTTAGGTTAGCTTAGCTTAGCTTGGGTTAGCTTAGGTTAGGTTAGGTTAGCTTAGCTTGGGTTAGCATAGGTTAGGTTAGGTTTGATTACATTTCTATGTTAGATTTAACTCAAATTCAAAACAATTGCCAGTCATTCGGCTTGTTAGTCAACTTGCCTCTAATAGGGGCAATTTGTCTAACAAGACTATTTAGTTTTGTGTAATATATATATATATATATATATATATATATATATATATATATATATATATATATATATATATATTATATATTATATATATACTATTATATATATATATA
>NW_027190168.1:0-50819 GCF_040958095.1 Procambarus clarkii
GGTGCAGAGGAGGAGGAGGGTAGTGGTGCAGAGGAGGAGGAGGGTAGTGGTGCAGAGGAGCAGGAGGGTAGTAATGCAGAGGAGGAGGGTAGTGGTGCAGAGGAGGAGGAGGGTAGTGGTGCAGAGAAGGAGGGTAGTGGTGCAGAGGAGGAGGGTAGTGATGCAGAGGAGGAGGAGGAGGAGTGTAGTGGTGCAGAGAAGGAGGAGGGTAGTGGTGCTGAGGAGGAGGAGGAGGGTAGTGGTGCAGAGGCGGAGGAGGGTAGTGGTGCTGAGGAGGAGGAGGAGGAGGGTAGTGGTGCAGAGGAGGAGGAGGGTAGTGATGCGAAGGAGGAGAAGGGTAGTGGAGCAGAGGAGGAAGGTAGTGGTGCAGAGGAGGAGGGTAGTGGTGCAAAGGAGGAGGAGGAGGAGGGTAGTGATGCAGAGAAGGAGGGTAGTTGTGCAGAGGGGAAGGGTAGTGGTGCAAAGGAGGAGGAGGGTAGTGGTGCAGAGGAAGAGGGTAGTGGTGCGAAGGAGGAGGAGGAGGAGGAGGGTAGTGGTGCGGAGGAAGAGGAGGGTAGTGGTTTAGAGGTGGAGGGTAGAGGTGCAGAGGAGGAGGGTAGTGGTGCAGAGGAGGAGGGTAGTGGTGCAGAGGAGGAGGGTAGTGGTGCGGAGGAGGAGGAGGGTAGTGGTACAGAAGAGGTGAGTAGTGGTACAGAGGAGGAAGGTAGAGGTGCAGAGGAGGAGGAGGGTAGTGGTGCAGAGGAGGAGGAGGGTAGTGGTGCAGAGGAGGAGCAGGGTAGTGGTGCAGAGGAGGAGGGTAGTGGTGCAGAGGGGGAGGAGGAGGAGGATAGTGGCGCAGAGGAAGAGGAGGGTAGTGGTTCTAAGGAGGAGGAGGATGCGGGTAGTGGTGCAGAGGAGGAGGGTAGTGATGCAGAGGATGAGGAGGGAAGTGGCGCAGAGGAGGAGGAGGGTAGTGGTGCTGAGAAGGAGGAGGGTAGTGGTGCAGAGGAGGAGGAGGAGGAGGAGGGTTGTTATGCAGAGGAGGAGGGTAGTGGTGCAGAGGAGGGTAGTGGTGCTGGGTAGGAGGGTAGTGGCGCAGAGGAGGAGGGTAGTGGTGCGGAGGAGGAGGGTAGTGGTGCAGATGAGGAGGGTAGTGGTGCGGAGGAGGAGGAGGGTAGTGGTGCAGAGGAGGAGGGTATTGGTGCAGAGGAGGACAGTAGTGGTTCAGAGGAGGAGGAGGAGGGTAGTGATGCAGAGAAGGAGGAGGAGGAGGGTAGTGGTGCTGAGGAGGAGGAGGAGGAGGGTAGTGGTGCAGAGGAGGAGGAGGGTAGTGGTGCGAAGGAGAAGGAGGGTAGTGGTGCAGAGGAGGAGGGTAGTGGTGCAGAGGAGGAGGAGGGTAGTGATGCAGAGGAGGAGGGTAGAGGTGCAGAGGAGGAGGGTAGTTGTGCAGAGGAGGAGGAGGGTAGTGGTGCAGAGGAGGAGGGTAGTGGTGCGGAGGAGGAGGAGGGTAGTAGTGCAGAGGAGGAGGAGGGTAGTGATGCAAAGGAGGAGGAGGGTAGTGGTGCAGAGGAGGAGGGAAGTGGTGCAGAGGAGGAGGAGGGTAGTGGTGCAGAAGAGGAGGGTAGTGGTGCAGAGGAGGAAGGTAGAGGTGCAGAGGAGGAGGAGGGTAGTGGTGCAGAGGAGGAGGAGGGTAGTGGTGCAGAGGAGGAGGAGGAGGGTAGTGGTGCAGAGGAGGAGGGTAGTGGTGCAGAGAGGGAGGTGGAGGAGGGTAGTGGCGCAGAGGAGGAGGGTAGTGGTGCTGAGGAGGAGGAGGATGCGGGTAGTGGTGCAGAGGAGGTGGAGGGTAGTGGTGCACAGGAGGAGGGTAGTGGTGCAGAGGAGGAAGAGGGTAGTTATGCAGAGGAGGAGGGTAGTGGTGCAGAAGAGGAGGAGGGTAGTGGTGCAGAGGAGGAGGAGGAGGAGAAGGGTAGTTATGCAGAGGAGGAGGGTAGTGGTGCGGAGGAGGAGGAGAGTGGTTATGCAGAGGAGGAGGGTAGTGGTGTAGAGGAGGAGGAGGGTAGTGATGCAGAGGAGGAGGGTAGTGGTGCGGAGGAGGAGGAGGAGGAGGGTAGTGATGCAGAGGAGGAAAAGGGTAGTGGTGCAGAGGAGGAGGGTAGTTGTGCAGAGGGGGAGGGTAGTGGTGCAAAGGAGGAGGAGGGTAGTGGTGTGAAGGAGGAGGAGGAGGGTAGTGGTGCGGAAGAGGAGGAGGGTAGTGGTGCAGAGGTGGAGGGTAGAGGTGCAGAGGAGGAGGGTAGTGGTGCTGGGTAGGAGGGTAGTGGTGCAGAGGAGGAGGGTAGTGGTGCGGAGGAGAAGGAGGAGGGTAGTGGTGCAGAGGAGGAGGGTATTGGTGCAGAGGAGGAGGGTAGTGGTACAGAGGAGGAGGGTAGAGGTGCAGAGGAGGAGGGTAGTGGTGCTGGGTAGGAGGGTAGTGGCGCAGAGGAGGAGGGTAGTGGTGCGGAGAAGGAGGAGGGTAGTGGTGCAGAGGAGGAGGGTATTGGTTCAGAGGAGGAGGGTAGTGGTGCAGAGGAAGAGGAGGAGGGTAGTGGTGCAGAGGAGGAGGAGGGTAGTGGTGCTGAGGAGGAGGAGGAGGAGGAGGAGGGTAGTGGTGGAGAGGAGGAGGAGGGTAGTGGTGCGAAGGAGGAGGAGGGTAGTGGTGCAGAGGAGGAGGAGGAGGAGGAGGGGGAGGGTAGTGATGCTGAGGAGGAGGGTAGTTGTGCAGTGGAAGGGTAGTGGTGCAAAGGAGGAGGAGGGTAGTGGTGCAGAGGAAGAGGGTAGTGGTGTTGAGGAGGAGGGGTAGAGGTGCAGAGGAGGAGGGTAGTGGTGCAGAGGAGGAGGAGGAGGGTAGTGGTGCAGAGGAGGAGGAGGGTAGTGGTGCAGAGGAGGAGGAGGGTAGTGGTGCAGAGGAGGAGGAGGGAAGTAGTGCAGAGGAGGAGGGTAGTGGTGCAGAGGAGGAGGGTTGTGGTGCAGAGGACTAGGGTAGTGGTGCAGAGGAGGAGGAGGGGGGTAGTGGTGCAGAGGAGGAGGAGGGTAGTGATGCAGAGGAGAGGGAGGGTAGTGATGCAGAGGAGGAGGGTAGTGGTGCAGAGGACGAGGGTAGTGGTGCAGAGGAGGAGGAGGGGGGTAGTGGTGCAGAGGAGGAGGAGGGTAGCAGTGCAGAGGAGGAGGAGGGTAGTGGTGCAGAGGAGGAGGGTAGTGGTGCAGAGGAGGAGGGTAGTGGTGCAGAGGAGGAGGAGGGGGGTAGTGGTGCATAGGAGGAGGAGGGTAGTGATGCTGAGGAGGGGGAGTGTAGTGATGCAAAGGAGGAGGAGGGTAGTGGTGCAGAGGAGGAGGAGGAGGAGGGTAGTGCTGCAGAGGAGGAGGGGGTAGTGGTGCATAAGAGGAGGGTTGTGGTGAAGAGGAGGAGGAGGGTAGTGGTGCAGAGGAGGAGGAGGGAAGTGGTGCAGAGGAGGAGGAGGGTAGTGGTGCAGAAGAGTAGGGTAGTGGTGCAGAGGAGGAAGGTAGAGGTGCAGAGGAGGAGGAGGGCAGTGGTGCAGAGGAGGAGGAGGGTAGTGGTGCAGAGGATGAGGAGGAGGGTAGTGGTGCAGAGGAGAAGGGTAGTGGTGCAGAGAGGGAGGAGGAGGAGGGAAGTGGCGCAGAGGAGGAGGAGGGTAGTGGTGCTGAGGAGGAGGAGGATGCGGGTAGTGGTGCAGAGGAGGAGGGTAGTGATGCAGAGGAGGAGGGTAGTGGTGCAGAGGAGGAGGAGGGTAGTGGTGCACAGGAGGAGGGTAGTGGTGCAGAGGAGGAGGGTAGTTATGCAGAGGAGGAGGGTAGTGGTGCAGAAGAGGAGGAGGGTAGTGGTGCAGAGGAGGAGGAGGAGGAGGAGGGTAGTTATGCAGAGGAGGAGGGTAGTGGTGCAGAGGAGGAGGGTAGTTGTGCAGAGGGGGAGGGTAGTGGTGCAAAGGAGGAGGAGGGTAGTGGTGTGAAGGAGGAGGAGGAGGGTAGTGGTGCGGAAGAGGAGGAGGGTAGTGGTGCAGAGGTGGAGGGTAGAGGTGCAGAGGAGGAGGGTAGTGGTGCTGGGTAGGAGGGTAGTGGTGCAGAGGAGGAGGGTAGTGGTGCGGAGGAGAAGGAGGAGGGTAGTGGTGCAGAGGAGGAGGGTATTGGTGCAGAGGAGGAGGGTAGTGGTACAGAGGAGGAGGGTAGAGGTGCAGAGGAGGAGGGTAGTGGTGCTGGGTAGGAGGGTAGTGGCGCAGAGGAGGAGGGTAGTGGTGCGGAGGAGGAGGAGGGTAGTGGTGCAGAGGAGGAGGGTATTGGTTCAGAGGAGGAGGGTAGTGGTGCAGAGGAAGAGGAGGGAAGTGGTGCAGAGGAGGAGGAGGGTAGTGGTGCAGAAGAGTAGGGTAGTGGTGCAGAGGAGGAAGGTAGAGGTGCAGAGGAGGAGGAGGGTAGTGGTGCAGAGGAGGAGGAGGGTAGTGGTGCAGAGGAGGAGGAGGAGGGTAGTGGTGCAGAGGAGAAGGGTAGTGGTGCAGAGAGGGAGGAGGAGGAGGGAAGTGGCGCAGAGGAGGAGGAGGGTAGTGGTGCTGAGGAGGAGGAGGATGCGGGTAGTGGTGCAGAGGAGGAGGGTAGTGATGCAGAGGAGGAGGGTAGTGGTGCAGAGGAGGAGGAGGGTAGTGGTGCACAGGAGGAGGGTAGTGGTGCAGAGGAGGAGGGTAGTTATGCAGAGGAGGAGGGTAGTGGTGCAGAAGAGGAGGAGGGTAGTGGTGCAGAGGAGGAGGAGGAGGAGGAGGGTAGTTATGCAGAGGAGGAGGGTAGTGGTGCAGAGGAGGAGGGTAGTGGTGCGGAGGAGGAGGAGAGTGGTTATGCAGAGGAGGAGGGTAGTGGTGTAGAGGAGGAGGAGGGTAGTGATGCAGAGGAGGAGGGTAGTGGTGCGGAGGAGGAGGAGGAGGAGGGTAGTGATGCAGAGGAGGAAAAGGGTAGTGGTGCAGAGGAGGAGGGTAGTTGTGCAGAGGGGGAGGGTAGTGGTGCAAAGGAGGAGGAGGGTATTGGTGCAGAGGAGGAGGATAGTGGTATGAAGGAGGAGGAGGAGGGTAGTGGTGCGGAAGAGGAGGAGGGTAGTGGTGCAGAGGAGGAGGGTAGAGGTGCAGAGGAGGAGGGTAGTGGTGCTGGGTAGGAGGGTAGTGGTGCAGAGGAGGAGGGTAGTGGTGCGGAGGAGAAGGAGGAGGGTAGTGGTGCAGAGGAGGAGGGTATTGGTGCAGAGGAGGAGGGTAGTGGTACAGAGGAGGAGGGTAGAGGTGCAGAGGAGGAGGGTAGTGGTGCTGGGTAGGAGGGTAGTGGCGCAGAGGAGGAGGGTAGTGGTGCGGAGGAGGAGGGTAGTGGTGCAGAGGAGGAGGGTAGTGGTGCGGAGGAGGAGGAGGGTAGTGGTGCAGAGGAGGAGGGTATTGGTTCAGAGCAGGAGGGTAGTGGTGCAGAGGAAGAGGAGGAATGTAGTGATGCAGAGAAGGAGGAGGAGGAGGGTAGTGGTGCAGAGGAGGAGGAGGGTAGTGGTGATGAGGAGGAGGAGGAGGAGGAGGAGGGTAGTGGTGGAGAGGAGGAGGAGGGTAGTGTTGCGAAGGAGGAGGAGGGTAGTGGTGCAGAGGAGGAGGGTAGTGGTGCGGAGGAGGAGGAGGGTAGTGGTGCAGAGGAGGAGGAGGAGGAGGAGGAGGAGGGTAGTGATGCAGAGGAGGAGGGTAGTTGTGCAGAGGGGAAGGGTAGTGGTGCAAAGGAGGAGGAGGGTAGTGGTGCAGAGGAAGAGGGTAGTGGTGTTGAGGAGGAGGGGTAGAGGTGCAGAGGAGGAGGGTAGTGGTGCAGAGGAGGAGGAGGAGGGTAGTGGTGCAGAGGAGGAGGAGGGTAGTGGTGCAGAGGAGGAGGAGGGTAGTGGTGCAGAGGAGGAGGAGGGAAGTAGTGCAGAGGAGGAGGGTAGTGGTGCAGAGGAGGAGGGTTGTGGTGCAGAGGACTAGGGTAGTGGTGCAGAGGAGGAGGAGGGGGGTAGTGGTGCAGAGGAGGAGGAGGGTAGTGATGCAGAGGAGAGGGAGGGTAGTGATGCAGAGGAGGAGGGTAGTGGTGCAGAGGACGAGGGTAGTGGTGCAGAGGAGGAGGAGGGGGGTAGTGGTGCAGAGGAGGAGGAGGGTAGCAGTGCAGAGGAGGAGGAGGGTAGTGGTGCAGAGGAGGAGGGTAGTGGTGCAGAGGAGGAGGGTAGTGGTGCAGAGGAGGAGGAGGGGGGTAGTGGTGCATAGGAGGAGGAGGGTAGTGATGCTGAGGAGGGGGAGTGTAGTGATGCAAAGGAGGAGGAGGGTAGTGGTGCAGAGGAGGAGGAGGAGGAGGAGGGTAGTGCTGCAGAGGAGGAGGGGGTAGTGGTGCATAAGAGGAGGGTAGTGGTGAAGAGGAGGAGGAGGGTAGTGGTGCAGAGGAGGAGGAGGGAAGTGGTGCAGAGGAGGAGGAGGGTAGTGGTGCAGAAGAGTAGGGTAGTGGTGCAGAGGAGGAAGGTAGAGGTGCAGAGGAGGAGGAGGGTAGTGGTGCAGAGGAGGAGGAGGGTAGTGGTGCAGAGGATGAGGAGGAGGGTAGTGGTGCAGAGGAGAAGGGTAGTGGTGCAGAGAGGGAGGAGGAGGAGGGAAGTGGCGCAGAGGAGGAGGAGGGTAGTGGTGCTGAGGAGGAGGAGGATGCGGGTAGTGGTGCAGAGGAGGAGGGTAGTGATGCAGAGGAGGAGGGTAGTGGTGCAGAGGAGGAGGAGGGTAGTGGTGCACAGGAGGAGGGTAGTGGTGCAGAGGAGGAGGGTAGTTATGCAGAGGAGGAGGGTAGTGGTGCAGAAGAGGAGGAGGGTAGTGGTGCAGAGGAGGAGGAGGAGGAGGAGGGTAGTTATGCAGAGGAGGAGGGTAGTGGTGCAGAGGAGGAGGGTAGTTGTGCAGAGGGGGAGGGTAGTGGTGCAAAGGAGGAGGAGGGTAGTGGTGTGAAGGAGGAGGAGGAGGGTAGTGGTGCGGAAGAGGAGGAGGGTAGTGGTGCAGAGGTGGAGGGTAGAGGTGCAGAGGAGGAGGGTAGTGGTGCTGGGTAGGAGGGTAGTGGTGCAGAGGAGGAGGGTAGTGGTGCGGAGGAGAAGGAGGAGGGTAGTGGTGCAGAGGAGGAGGGTATTGGTGCAGAGGAGGAGGGTAGTGGTACAGAGGAGGAGGGTAGAGGTGCAGAGGAGGAGGGTAGTGGTGCTGGGTAGGAGGGTAGTGGCGCAGAGGAGGAGGGTAGTGGTGCGGAGGAGGAGGAGGGTAGTGGTGCAGAGGAGGAGGGTATTGGTTCAGAGGAGGAGGGAAGTGGTGCAGAGGAAGAGGAGGGAAGTGGTGCAGAGGAGGAGGAGGGTAGTGGTGCAGAAGAGTAGGGTAGTGGTGCAGAGGAGGAAGGTAGAGGTGCAGAGGAGGAGGAGGGTAGTGGTGCAGAGGAGGAGGAGGGTAGTGGTGCAGAGGAGGAGGAGGAGGGTAGTGGTGCAGAGGAGAAGGGTAGTGGTGCAGAGAGGGAGGAGGAGGAGGGAAGTGGCGCAGAGGAGGAGGAGGGTAGTGGTGCTGAGGAGGAGGAGGATGCGGGTAGTGGTGCAGAGGAGGAGGGTAGTGATGCAGAGGAGGAGGGTAGTGGTGCAGAGGAGGAGGAGGGTAGTGGTGCAGAGGAGGAGGGTAGTGGTGCAGAGGAGGAGGGTAGTTATGCAGAGGAGGAGGGTAGTGGTGCAGAAGAGGAGGAGGGTAGTGGTGCAGAGGAGGAGGAGGAGGAGGAGGGTAGTTATGCAGAGGAGGAGGGTAGTGGTGCAGAGGAGGAGGGTAGTGGTGCGGAGGAGGAGGAGAGTGGTTATGCAGAGGAGGAGGGTAGTGGTGTAGAGGAGGAGGAGGGTAGTGATGCAGAGGAGGAGGGTAGTGGTGCGGAGGAGGAGGAGGAGGAGGGTAGTGATGCAGAGGAGGAAAAGGGTAGTGGTGCAGAGGAGGAGGGTAGTTGTGCAGAGGGGGAGGGTAGTGGTGCAAAGGAGGAGGAGGGTATTGGTGCAGAGGAGGAGGATAGTGGTGTGAAGGAGGAGGAGGAGGGTAGTGGTGCGGAAGAGGAGGAGGGTAGTGGTGCAGAGGAGGAGGGTAGAGGTGCAGAGGAGGAGGGTAGTGGTGCTGGGTAGGAGGGTAGTGGTGCAGAGGAGGAGGGTAGTGGTGCGGAGGAGAAGGAGGAGGGTAGTGGTGCAGAGGAGGAGGGTATTGGTGCAGAGGAGGAGGGTAGTGGTACAGAGGAGGAGGGTAGAGGTGCAGAGGAGGAGGGTAGTGGTGCTGGGTAGGAGGGTAGTGGCGCAGAGGAGGAGGGTAGTGGTGCGGAGGAGGAGGGTAGTGGTGCAGAGGAGGAGGGTAGTGGTGCGGAGGAGGAGGAGGGTAGTGGTGCAGAGGAGGAGGGTATTGGTTCAGAGCAGGAGGGTAGTGGTGCAGAGGAAGAGGAGGAATGTAGTGATGCAGAGAAGGAGGAGGAGGAGGGTAGTGGTGCAGAGGAGGAGGAGGGTAGTGGTGATGAGGAGGAGGAGGAGGAGGAGGAGGGTAGTGGTGGAGAGGAGGAGGAGGGTAGTGTTGCGAAGGAGGAGGAGGGTAGTGGTGCAGAGGAGGAGGGTAGTGGTGCGGAGGAGGAGGAGGGTAGTGGTGCAGAGGAGGAGGAGGAGGAGGAGGAGGAGGGTAGTGATGCAGAGGAGGAGGGTAGTTGTGCAGAGGGGAAGGGTAGTGGTGCAAAGGAGGAGGAGGGTAGTGGTGCAGAGGAAGAGGGTAGTGGTGTTGAGGAGGAGGGGTAGAGGTGCAGAGGATGAGGGTAGTGGTGCAGAGGACTAGGGTAGTGGTGCAGAGGAGGAGGAGGCGGGTAGTGGTGCAGAGGAGGAGGAGGCGGGTAGTGGTGCAGAGGAGGAGGAGGGTAGTGATGCAGAGGAGGGGGAGGGTAGTGATGCAGAGGAGGAGGGTAGTGGTGCAGAGGACGAGGGTAGTGGTGCAGAGGAGGAGGAGGGGGATAGTGGTGCAGAGGAGGAGGAGGGTAGCAGTGCAGAGGAGGAGGAGGGTAGTGGTGCAGAGGAGGAGGGTAGTGGAGCAGAGGACGAGGGTAGTGGTGCAGAGGAGGAGGAGGGGGGTAGTCGTGCAGAGGAGGAGGAGGGTAGTGATGCAGAGGAGGGGGAGGGTAGTGATGCAGAGGAGGAGGAGGAGGAGGGTAGTGCTGCAGAGGAGGAGGAGGGTAGTGATGCAGAGGAGAAGGAGGGTAGTGGTGCAGAGGAGGAGGAGGAGGAGGGTAGTGCTGCAGAGGAGGAGGAGGGTAGTGGTGAAGAAGAGGAGGGTAGTGGTGCAGAGGAGGAGGAGGGTAGTGGTGCAGAGGAGGAGGAGGGAAGTGGTGCAGAGGAGGAGGAGGGTAGTGGTGCAGAAGAGGAGGGTAGTGGTGCAGAGGAGGAGGAGGGTAGTGGTGCAGAGGAGGAGGAGGGAAGTGGTGCAGAGGAGGAGGAGGGTTTTGGTGCAGAAGAGGAGGGTAGTGGTGCAGAGGAGGAAGGTAGAGGTGTAGAGGAGGAGGAGGGTAGTGGTGCAGAGGAGGAGGAGGGTAGTGGTGCTGAGGAGGAGGAGGATGCGGGTAGTGGTGCAGAGGAGGAGGGTAGTGATGCAGAGGAGGAGGGTAGTGGTGCAGAGGGGGAGGAGGGTAGTGGTGCAGAGGAGGAGGGTAGTGGTGCAGAGGGGGAGGAGGAGGAGGGTAGTGGCGCAGAGGAGGAGGAGGGTAGTAGTGCTGAGGAGGAGGAGGATGCGGCTAGTGGTGCAGAGGAGGAGGGTAGTGATGCAGAGGAGGAGGGTAGTAGTGCAGAGGAAAAAGAGGGTAGTGGTGCACAGGAGGAGGGTAGTGGTGCACAGGAGGAGGAGGGTAGTTATGCAGAGGAGGAGGGTAGTGGTGCAGAGGATGAGGAGGGTAGTGGTGCAGAGGAGGAGGAGGAGGATAGTAGTTATGCAGAGGAGGAGGGTAGTGGTGCAGAGGAGGAGGGTAGTGGTGCGGAGGAGGAGGGTGATTATGCAGAGGAGGAGGGTAGTGGTGTAGAGGAGAAGGAGGGTAGTGGTGCAGAGGAGGAGGGTAGTGGTGCGGAGGAGGAGGAGGAGGAGGGTAGTGATGCAGAGGAGGAAAAGGGTAGTGGTGCAGAGGAGGAGGCTAGTTGTGCAGAGGGGGAGGAGTAGTGGTGGAAAGGAGGAGGAGGGTAGTGGTGCAGAGGAGGAGGGTAGTGGTGTGAAGGAGGAGGAGGAGGGTAGTGGTGCGGAAGAGGTGGAGGGTAGTGGTGCAGAGGAGGAGGGTAGTGGTGCTGGGTAGGAGGGTAGTGGTGCAGAGGTATGAGGGTAGTGGTGCGGAGGAGGGAAGTGGTGCAGAGGAGGAGGGTAGTGGTGCAGAGGAGGAGGGTATTGGTGCAGAGGAGGAGGAGGAGGGTAGTTGTGCAGAGGAGGAGGAGGAGGAAGAGAGTAGTGGTGCAGAGGAGGAGGAGGGTAATGGTGCTGAGGAGGAGGAGGAGGAGGAGCGTAGTGGTGCAGAGGAAGAGGAGGGTAGTGGTGCGAAGGAGGAGGAGGGTAGTGGTGCAGAGGAGGAGGGTAGTGGTGCGGAGGAGGAGGAGGGTAGTGGTGCGGAGGAGGAGGAGGAGGATGGTAGTGATGCAGAGGAGGAGGGTAGTGGTGCAGAGGAAGAGGGTAGAGGTACGAAGGAGGAGGAGGAAGGTAGTGGTGTGGACGAGGAGGAGGGTAGTGGTGTAGAGGAGGAGGGTAGAGGTGCAGAGGAGGAGGGTAGTGGTGCAGAGGAGGAGGAGGGTAGTGATGCAGAGGAGGAGTGTAGTGGTGCGGAGGAGGAGGGTAGTGGTGCAGAGGACGAGGGTAGTGGTGCAGAGGACGAGGAGGTTGGTAGTGAGGCAGAGGAGGAGGAGGGTAGTGATGCAGAGGAGGAGGGTAGTGGAGCAGAGGAGGAGGAGGGTAGTTCTGCAGAGGAGGAGGAGGGTAGTGGTGCAGAAGAGGAGGGTAGTGGTGCAGAGGAGGAGGGTAGTGGTGCAGAGGAGGAGGAGGGAAGTGGTGCAGAGGAGGAGGAGGGTAGTGGTGCAGAAGTGGAGGGTAGTGGTGCAGAGGAGGAAGGTAGAGGTGCAGAGAAGGAGAAGGGTAGTAGTGCAGAGGAGGAGGATGATGCGGGTACTGGTGCAGAGAAGGAGGGGAGTGATGCAGAGGACGAGGGTAGTGGTGCAGAGGAGGAGGAGGGTAGTGGTGCAGAGGAGGAGGAGGGTAGTGGTGCAGAGGAGGAGGAGGGTAGTGGTGCAGAGGAGGAGGAGGGAAGTGGTGCAGAGGAGGAGGGTGGTGGTGCAGAGGAGGAGGAGGGTAGTGGTGCAGAGGAGGAGGGTAGTGGTGCAGAGGAGGAGGAGGGTAGTGGTGCAGAGGAGGAGGAGGGTAGTGGTGCAGAGGAGGAGGAGGGAAGTGGTGCAGAGGAGTAGGGTAGTGGTGCAGAGGAGGAGGGTAGTGGTGCAGAGGAGGAGGGTAGTGGTGCAGAGGAGGAGGAGGGTAGTGGTGCAGAGGAGGAGGAGGGTAGTGGTGCAGAGGAGGAGGAGGGAAGTGGTGCAGAGGAGGAGGGTGGTGGTGCAGAGGAGGAGGAGGGTAGTGGTGCAGAGGAGGAGGGTAGTGGTGCAGAGGAGGAGGAGGGTAGTGGTGCAGAGGAGGAGGAGGGTAGTGGTGCAGAGGAGGAGGAGGGAAGTGGTGCAGAGGAGTAGGGTAGTGGTGCAGAGGAGGAGGGTAGTGGTGCAGAGGAGGAGGGTAGCGGTGCAGAGGAGGAGGAGGGTAGTGGTGCAGAGGAGAAGGGTAGTGGTGCAGAGGAGGAGGAGGGTAGTGGTGCAGAGGAGGAGGGTATTGGTGCAGAGGAGGAGGGTAGTGGTGCAGAGGAGGAGGTGGGTAGTGGTGCAGAGGAGGAGGAGGGTAGTTGTGCAGAGGAGGAGGGTAGTGGTGCAGAGGAGGAGGGTAGTGGTGCAGAGGAGGAGGAGGGTAGAGGTGCAGAGGAGCAGGAGGGTAGTGGTGCAGAGGAGGAGGGTAGTGGTGCAGAGGAGGAGGGTAGTGGTGCAGAGGGGGAGGAGGAGGAGGGTAGTGAAGCAGAGGAGGAGGAGGGTAGTGGTACTGAGGAGGAGGGTAGTGGTGCAGAGGAGGAGAAGGGTAGTGGTGCAGAGGAGGAGGAGGGGAGTGGTGCAGAGGAGGAGGGTAGTGGTGCAGAGGGGGAGGAGGAGGAGGGTAGTGGCGCAGAGGAGGAGGAGGGTTGTGGTGCTGAGGAGGAGGGTAGTGGTGCAGAGGAGGAGGAGGGTAGTGGTGCAGAGGTGGAGGAGGGTAGTGGTGCAGAGGAGGAGGGTAGTGGTGCAGAGGGGGAGGAGGAGGAGGGTAGTGGCGCAGAGGAGGAGGAGGGTAGTGGTGCAGAGGAGGAGGGTAGTGGTGCAGAGGGGGAGGAGGAGGAGGGTAGTGGTGCAGAGGAGGAGGGTAGTGGTGCAGAGGAGGATGCGGGTAGTTGTGCAGGGGAGGAGGGTAGTGATGCAGAGGAGGAGGGTAGTGGTGCAGAGGAGGAGGAGGGTAGTGGTGCAGAGGAGGAGGGTAGTGATGAAGAGGAGGAGGGTAGTGGTGCAGAGGAAGAGGAGGGTAGTGGTGCAGAGGAGGAGGGTAGTGGTGCAGAGGAGGAGGAGGGTAGTGGTGCTGAGGAGGAGGAGGAGGAGGAGGAGGACGAGTGTAGTGGTGCAGAGGAGGAGGAGGGTAGTGGTGCGAAGGAGGAGGAGTGTAGTGGTGCAGAAGAGGAGGGTAGTGGTGCGGAGGAGGAGGAGGGTAGTGGTGCGGAGGAGGAGGAGGAGGAGGGTAGTTGTGCAGAGGGGAAGGGTAGTGGTGCAAAGGAGGAGGAGGGTAGTGGTGCAGAGGAAGAGGGTAGTGGTGCGAAGGAGGAGGAGGAGGGTAGTGGTGCGGAGGAGGAGAAGGGTAGTGGTGCAGAGGGGGAGGGTAGTGGTGCGGAGGAGGAGAAGGGTAGTGGTGCAGAGGGGGAGGGTAGTGGTGCAGAGGACGACGGTAGTGGTGCGGACGAGGAGGAGGGTAGTGGTGCAGAGGAGGAGGAGGGTAGTTGTGCGAAGGAGGAGGAGGGTAGTGGTGTGGAGGAGGAGGAGGGTAGTGGTGTAGAGGAGGAGGGAAGAGGTGCAGAGGAGGAGGGTAGTGGTGCAGAGGAGGAGGGTAGTGGTGAAGAGGACGACGGTAGTGGTGCGGACGAGGAGGAGGGTAGTGGTGCAGAGGAGGAGGAGGGTAGTGGGCCGAAGGAGGAGCAGGGTAGTGGTGCAGAGGAGGTGGGTAGTGGTGCGGAGGAGGAGGAGGGTAGTGGTGCGGAGGAGGAGGAGGAGGAGGGTAGTTGTGCAGAGGGGAAGGGTAGTGGTGCAAAGGAGGAGGAGGGTAGTGGTGCAGAGGAAGAGGGTAGTGGTGCGAAGGAGGAGGAGGAGGGTAGTGGTGCGGAGGAGGAGAAGGGTAGTGGTGCAGAGGGGGAGGGTAGTGGTGCGGAGGAGGAGGAGGAGGGTAATGGTGCAGAGGAGGAGGAGGAGAGTAGTGATGAAGAGGAGGAGTGTATTGGTAAAGAGGAGGGTAGTGGTGAAGAGGAGAAGGTGGAGGGTAGTGATGCAGAGGAGGAGGAGGAGGAGGGTAGTGGTGCACAGGAGGAGGAGGGTAGTGGTGCTGAGGAGGAGGAGGAGGAGGAGGGAAATGGTGCAGAGGAGGAGGAGGGTAGTGGTGCGAAGGAGGAGGGTAGAGGTGCAGAGGAGGAGGTAGTGGTGCTGGGTAGGAGGGTAGTGGTGCAGAGGAGGAGGGTAGTGGTGCGGAGGAGGAGGGTAGTGGTGCAGAGGAGGAGGGTAGTGGTGCGGAGGAGGAGGAGGGTAGTGGTGCAGAGGAGGAGGGTATTGGTGCAGAGGAGGAGGGTAGTGGTGCAGAGGAGGAGGAGGAGGGTAGTGATGCAGAAAAGGAGGAGGAGGAGGGTAGTGGTGCAGAGGAGGAGGAGGGTAGTGGTGCTGAGGAGGAGGAGGAGTAGGAGGGAAATGGTGCAGAAGAGGAGGAGGGTAGTGGTGCGAAGGAGGAGGAGGGTAGTGGTGCAGAGGAGGAGGGTAGTGGTGCAGAGGAGGAGGAGGGAAGTGGTGCAGAGGAGGAGGAGGGTAGTGGTGCAGAGGAGGAGGGTAGTGGTGCAGAGGAGGAGGAGGGTAGTGGTGCTGAAGAGGAGGAGGAGGAGGAGGGTAGTGGTGTAGAGGAGGAGGAGGGTAGTGGTGCGAAGGAGGAGGAGGGTAGTGGTGCAGAGGAGGAGGGTAGTGGTGCGGAGAAGGAGGAGGGTAGTGGTGCGGAGGAGAAGGAGGAGGAGGGTAGTTGTGCAGAGGGGAAGGGTAGTGGTGCAAAGGAGGAGGAGGAGGGTGGTGGTGCGGAGGAGGAGGAGGGTAGTGGTGTAGAGGAGGAGGGTAGTGGTGCAGAGGAGGAGGAGGGTAGTGGTGCAGAGGAGGAGGATAGTGGTGCGGACGAGGAGGAGGGTAGTGGTGCAGAGGAGGAGGAGGGTAGTGGTGCAGAGGAGGTGGGTAGTGGTGCAGAGGACGAGGGCAGTGGTGCAAAGGAGGAGGAGGGGGGTAGTGGTGCAGAGGAGGAGGAGGTAGTGATGCAGAGGAGGAGGAGCGTAGTGGTGCAGAAGAGGAGGGTAGTGGTGCAGAGGAGGATGAGGGTAGTGGTGCAGAGGAGGAGGATAGTGGTGAGGACGAGGAGGAGGGTAGTGGTGCAGAGGAGGAGGAGGGTAGTGGTGCAGAGGAGGTGGGTAGTGGTGCAGAGGACGAGGGTAGTGGTGCAAAGGAGGAGGAGGGGGGTAGTGGTGCAGAGGAGGAGGAGGGTAGTGATGCAGAGGAGGAGGAGCGTAGTGGTGCAGAGGAGGAGGAGGGTAGTGGTGCAGAGGAGGTGGAGGGAAGTGGTGCAGAGGAGGAGGAGGGTAGTGGTGCAGAAGAGGAGGGTAGTGGTGCAGAGGAGGACGGTAGAGGTGCAGAGGAGGAGGAGGGTAGTGGTGCAGAGGAGGAGGAGGGTAGTGGTGCAGAGGAGGAGGAGGGTAGTGGTGATGAGGAGGAGGAGGAGGAGGGTAGTAGTGCAGAGGAGGAAGAGGGTAGTGGTGCGGAGGAGGAGGAGGGTAGTTATGCAGAGGAGGAGGGTAGTGGTGTAGAGGAGGAGGAGGGTAGTGGTGCAGAGGAGGAGGGTAGTGGTGCGGATGAGGAGGAGGAGGAGGGTAGTGATGCAAAGGAGGAAAAGGGTAGTGGTGCAGAGGAGGAGGGTTGTTGTGCAGAGGGGAAGGGTAGTGGTGCAAAGGAAGAGGAGGGTAGTGGTGCAGAGGAGGAGGGTAGTGGTGCAGAGGAGGAGGGTAGTGGTGCAGAGGAGGAGGAGGGTAGTGGTGCAGAGGAGGAGGGTAGAGGTTCAGAGGAGGAGGGTAGTGGTGCTGGGTAGGAGGGTAGTGGTGCAGAGGAGGGTAGTGGTGCGGAGGAGGAGGGTAGTGGTGCAGAGGAGGAGGGTAGTGGTGCGGAGGAGGAGAAGGGTACTGGTGCAGAGGAGGAGGGTATTGGTGAAAAGGAGGAGGGTAGTGGTGCAGAGGAGGAGGAGGAGGGTAGTGATGCAGAGGAGGAGGAGGAGGAGGGTAGTGGTGCAGAGGAGGAGGAGGGTAGTGGTGCTGAGGAGGAGGAGGAGGAGGAGGAGGGTAGTGGTGCAGAGGAGGAGGAGGGTAGTGGTGCAAAGGATGAGAAGGGTAGTGGTGCAGAGGAGGAGGGTAGTGGTGCGGAGGAGGAGGAGGAGGGTAGTGTTGCGGAGGAGGAGGAGGAGGAGGAGGAGGGTAGTGATGCAGAGGAGGAGGGTAGTGGTGCGGAGGAGGAGGAGGAGGAGGAGGGTAGTGATGCAGAGGAGGAGGCTAGTTGTGCAGAGGGGAAGAGTAGTGTTGCAAAGGAGGAGGAGGGTAGTGGTGCAGAGGAAGAGGGTAGTGGTGCGAAGGAGGAGGAGGAGGGTAGTGGTGCGGAGGAGGAGGAGGGTAGTGGTGCGGAGGAGGAGGGTAGTGGTGTAGAGCAGGAGGGTAGAGGTGCAGAGGAGGAGGGTAGTGGTGCAGAGGAGGAGGAGGGTAGTGGTGCAGAGGAGGAGGGTAGTGGTGCGGAGGAGGAGGAGTGTAGTGGTGCAGAGGAGGAGGTGGGTAGTGGTGAAGAGGAGGAGGGTAGTGGTGCAGAGGACGAGGGTAGTGGTGCAGAGAAGGAGGAGGAGGAGGAGGGTAGTGCTCCAGAGGAGGAGGATGGTAGTGGTGCAGAAGAGAAAGGTAGTGGTGCAGAGGAGGAGGAGGGTAGTGGTGCAGAGGAGGAGGAGGGAAGTGGTGCAGAGGAGGAGGAGGGTAGTGGTGCAGAAGAGGAGAGTAGTGGTGCAGAGGAGGAAGGTAGAGGTGCAGAGGAGGAGGAGGGTAGTGGTGCAGAGGAGGAGAAGGGTAGTGGTGCAGAGGAGGAGGAGGGTAGTGGTGCAGAGGAGGAGGGTAGTGGTGCAGAGGGGGAGGAGGAGGAGGGTAGTGGCGCAGAGGAGGAGGAGGGTAGTGGTGCATACGAGGAGGGTAGCTCTGCAGAGTAAGAGGGCAGTGGTGCAGAGGAGGAGGGTAGTGGTGCAGAGGAGGAGGGTAGTGGTGCAGAGGAGGATGCGGGTAGTGGTGCAGAGGAGGAGGAGGGTAGTTATGCAGAGGAGGAGGAGGGTAGTTTTGCAGAGGAGGAGGGTAGTTATGCAGAGGAGGAGGGTAGTTATGCAGAGGAGGAGGGTAGTGGTGCAGAGGAGGAGGAGGGTAGTGGTGCAGAGGAGGAGGAGGAGGAGGGTAGTTATGCAGAGGAGGAGGGTAGTGGTGCAGAGGAGAAGGGTATGATATGAAAGATGATAATATGCCTATGCACTCAGCTCCTGGGCCTGACTCATGGAATTCAATATTCATAAAGAAATGTAAAGTACCAGTAGCGAGAGCACTCAGCGTAATATGGAGAAAGAGCCTGGATACAGGGGAGATACCAGCAGTACTTAAATCTGCAGATATAGCTCCGTTGCACAAGGGGGGGAGTAAAGCCTTGGCAAAAAATTATAGGCCAGTTGCACTAACATCACACATAATAAAAGTGTTTGAAAGAGTGATTAGGAATCAAATTTCTAGTTTTATGGAAAACAATGAATTGCACAATCCAGGACAACATGGATTTAGAGCGGGAAGATCCTGTCTGTCACAGTTACTCAACCACTATGACAAAATCACAGAAGCCCTAGAAGAAAAGCAAAATGCAGATGTTGTATACACAGACTTTGCAAAGGCGTTCGACAAATGTGACCATGGGGTGATAGCTCACAAAATGAGGTCAATGGGAATAACTGGAAAAGTAGGACGCTGGATACTCAATTTCCTGTCGAACAGAACACAAAGAGTAACAGTCAATCAGATAAAATCGAGTCCAAGCGATGTTGAAAGCTCTGTACCTCAAGGTACAGTCCTCGCACCGCTACTATTCCTTATTCTCATATCTGATATAGACAAAAATACACGCCACAGCTTCGTGTCGTCCTTTGCAGATGACACAAAAATCAGCATGAAAATTACCTCTGCTGAAGACATTGAAAAACTACAAGCAGATGTCAACAAAGTTTTTGATTGGGCAGCAGAAAATAACATGATGTTTAACAGTGATAAATTTCAGGTACTCAGGTACGGCAAAAATGAGGATCTGAAACATAATACAGGGTACAAAACACAATCGAATCTTCCCATAGTAGAAAAACAGCATGTCAAGGATTTGGGAATAATGATGTCCGACGATCTAACGTTTAGGGAGCATAACCAAGCAAATATCGCGTCAGCCAGAAAAATGATCGGATGGATTACGAGAACTTTCAAATCTAGGGATCCCATCACAATGGTTGTACTCTTCAAGTCACTTGTGTTGTCCCGTCTCGAGTACTGCTCAGTACTCACTTCCCCCTTCAGAGCAGGAGAGATTGCTGAAATAGAGGGAATACAGAGAACATATACGGCACGCATAGACGCGATAAAACACCTAAATTATTGGGATCGTCTCAAAGCTCTCCAAATGTACTCTCTAGAAAGGAGACGAGAGAGATACCAAATAATATACACATGGAAAATACTGGAGGGTCAGGTCCCAAATCTACACAGTAAAATAACAACGTACTGGAGTGAACGATATGGAAGAAAATGCAAGATTGAACCTGTGAAGAGCAGAGGTGCCATAGGCACAATCAGAGAGCACTGTATAAACATCAGGGGTCCGCGGTTGTTCAACGTCCTCCCAGCGAGCATAAGAAATATTGCCGGAACAACCGTGGACATCTTCAAGAAAAAACTGGACGGTTTTCTAAGAGAAGTTCCGGATCAGCCGGGCTGTGGTGGGTACGTGGCCCTGCGGGCCGCTCCAAGCAACAGCCTGGTGGACCAAACTCTCACAAGTCGAGCCTGGCCTCGGGCCGGGCTTAGAGAGTAGAAGAACTCCCAGAACCCCATCAACCAGGAATCAACCAGGTAGTGGTGCGGAGGAGGAGGAGGGTGGTTATGCAGAGGAGGAGGAGGGTAGTGGTGCAGAGGAGGAGGGTAGTGGTGCAAAGGAGGAGGGTAGTGGTGCAGAGGAGGAGGGTAGTGGTGCAGAGGAGGAGGGTACTGGTGCAGAGGAGGAGGAGGGTAGTGGTGCAGAGGAGGAGGAGGGTAGTGGTGCGGAGGAGGAGGAGGGTAGTGGTGCAGAGGAGGAGGGTAGTGGTGCGGAGGAGGAGGAGGGTAGTTATGCAGAGGAGGAGGGTAGGGGTGCAGAGGAGGAGGAGGGTAGTGGTGCGGAGCAGGAGGAGGAGGAGGGTAGTGATGCAGAGGAGGAAATGGGTAGTGGTGCAGAGGAGGGAAGTGGTGCAAAGGAGGAGGAGGGTAGTGGTGCAGAGGAAGAGGGTAGTGGTGCGGAGCAGGAGGAGGAGGAGGGTAGTGATGCAGAGGAGGAAATGGGTAGTGGTGCAGAGGAGGGAAGTGGTGCAAAGGAGGAGGAGGGTAGTGGTGCAGAGGAAGAGGGTAGTGGTGCAAAGGAGGAGGAGGAGGGTAGTGGTGCGGAAGAGGAGGAAAGTAGTGATGCAGAGGAGGAGGGTAGAGGTGCAGAGGAGGAGGGTAGTGGTGCGGAGGAGGAGGGTAGTGGTGCAGAGGAGGAGGGTAGTGGTGCGGAGGAGGAGGAGGGTAGTGGTGCAGAGGAGGAGGGTATTGGTGCAGAGGAGGAGGGTAGTGGTGCAGAGGAGGAGGAGTGTAGTGATGCAGAGGAGGAGGAGGAGGAGGAGGGTAGTGGTGCAGAGGAGGAGTAGGGTAGTTGTGATGAGGAGGAGAAGGAGGAGGAGGAGGAGGAGGAGGTGGGTAGTGGTGCAGAGGAGGAGGAGGGTAGTGGTGCGAAGGAGGAGGAGGGTAGTGGTGCAGAGGAGCAGGGTAGTGGTGCGGAGGAGGAGGAGTGTAGTGGTGCACAGGAGGAGGGTAGTGGTGCGGAGGAGGAGGTTAGTGGTGCAGAGGAGGAGGGTAGTGGTGCGGAGGAGGAGGAGGAGGAGGGTAGTGGTGCGGAGGAGGAGGTTAGTGGTGCAGAGGAGGAGGGTAGTGGTGCGGAGGAGGAGGAGGAGGAGGGTAGTGATGCAGAGGAGGAGGGTAGTTGTGCAGAGGGGGAGGGTAGTGGTGCAGAAGAGGAGGGTAGTGGTGCAGAAGAGGAGGGTAGTGGTGCAGAGGAGGAGCAGGGTAGTTGTACAGAGGGGGAGGGTAGTGGTACAAAGGAGGAGGAGGGTAGTGGTGCAGAGGAAGAGGGTAGTGGAGCGAAGGAGGAGGAGGAGGGTAGTGGTGCGGAGGAGGAGGGTAGTGGTGCGGAGGAGGAGGAGGAGGGTAGTGGTGTAGAGGAAGAGGGTAGAGGTGCAGAGGAGGAGGGTAGTGGTGCAGAGGAGGAGGAGGGTAGTGGTTCAGAGGAGGAGGGTAGTGGTGCAGAAGAGGAGGGTAGTGGTGCAGAAGAGGAGGGTAGTGGTGCAGAGGAGGAGCAGGATAGTGGTGCAGAGAAGGATAAAGGTAGTGGTACAGAGGAGGAGGAGGGTAGTGGTGCAGAGGAAGAGGAGGGTAGTGGTGCAGAGGAAGAGGAGGGTAGTGGTGCAGAGGAGGAGGAGGAGGAGGGTAGTGGTGCAAAGGAGGAGGAGAAGGAGGAGGGTAGTGCTGCAGAGGAGGATGCGGGTAGTGGTGCAGAGAAGGAGTTGGGTAGTGGTGCAAAGGAGGAGGGTAGTGGTGCAGAGGACGAGGTGGTGGAGGAGGGTAGTGGTGCAGAGGAGGAGGGTAGTGGTGCAGAGGAGGAGGGTAGTGATGCAGAAGAGGAGGTTAGTGGTTCAGAGGAGGAGGAGGGTAGTGGTGCAGAGGAGGAGGGTAGTGGTGCAGAGGAGGAGGGTAGTGATGCAGAGGAGGAGGGTAGTGGTGCAGAGGAGGAGGAGGGTAGTGGTGCAGAGGAGGAGGAGGGTAGTGGTGCAGAGGAGGAGGGTAGTGGTGCAGAGGAGGAGGGTAGTGGTGCAGAGGAGGAGGAGGGTAGTGTTGCAGAGCAGGATGAGGGTTGTGGTGCAGAGGAGGAGGAGGGTAGTGGTACAGAAGAGGAGGGTGGTGGTGCAGAGGAGGAGCAGGGTAGTGGTGCAGAGGAGGAGGAGGGTAGTGGTGCAGAAGAGGAGGAGGGTAGTGGTGCAGAGGAGGAGGGTAGTGGTGCAGAGGAGGAGGAGGGTAGTGGTGCAGAGGAGGAGGAGGGTAGTGGTGCAGAGGAGGATTATGGTAGTAGTACAGAGGAGGAGGAGGGTACTGGTGCAGAGGAGGAGGAGGGTAGTGGTGCAGAGGAGGATGAGGGTAGTGGTGCAGAGGAAGAGGAGGGTAGTGGTGCAGAAGAGGAGGGTAGTGGTGCAGATAAGGAGGAGAGTAGTGCTGCAGAGGAAGATAATAGGAGTGCAGAGGAGGAGGGTAGTGGTGCAGAGGAGGGTAGTGATGCAGAGGAGGAGGGTAGTGGTGCAGAGGAGGAGGAGGATAGTGGTGCAGAGGAGGAGGAGGGTAGTGGTGCAAAGGAGGAGGAGGAGGGTAGTGGTGCAGAGGAGGAGGAGGAGGAGGGTAGTGCTGCAGAGGAAGAGGAGGGTAGTGGTGCAGAAGAGGAGGGTAGTGGTGCAGATTAGAAGGAGAGAAGTGCTGCAGAGGAGGAGGGTAGTGGTGCAGAGGAGAAGGGTAGTGGTGTAGAGGAGGAGGGTAGTGGTGCAGAGGAGGAGGAGGATAGTGGTTCAGAGAAGGAGGGTAGTGGTGCAGAGGAGGGGGAGGGTAGTGGTGCAGAGAAGGAGGAGGGTAGTGGTACATAGGAGGAGGGTAGTGGTGCAGTGGAGGAGGGTAGTGGTGCAGAGGAGGAGGGTATTGGTGCAGAGGAGGAGGAGGGTAGTGGTGCAGAGGAGGAGGGTAGTGGTGCAGAGGAGGAGGAGGAGGGTAGTGGTGCAGAGGAGGAGGAGGAGGGTAGTGGTGCAGAGGAGGAGGGTAGTGGTGCAGAGGAGGAGGAGGGTAGTGGTGCAGAGAAGGAGGGTAGTGATGCATAGGAGGAGGAGGGTAGTGGTGCAGAGGAGTAGGGTATTGGTGCAGAGGAGGAGGAGGAGGGTAGTGGTGCAGAGGAGGAGGGTAGTGGTGCAGAGGAGGAGGAGGGTAGTGGTGCAGAGGAGGAGGGTAGTGATGCAGAGGAGGATGGTAGTGGTGCAGAGAAGGATGGTAGTGGTGCAGAGGAGGAGGAGGGTAGTGGTGCAGAGGAGGAGGGTAGTGGTGCAGAGGAGGATGGTAGTGGTGCAGAGGAGGAGGAGGGTAGTGGTGCAGAGGAGGAGGAGGGTAGTGGTGCAGAGGAAGAGGAGGGTAGTGGTGCACAGGAGGATGATAGTGGTGCAGAGGAAGAGGAGGGTAGTGGTGCAGAGGAAGAGGAGGGTAGTGGTGCAGAGGAGGAGGAGGAGGGTAGTGGTGCCGAGGAGGAGGATAGTGGTGCAGAGGAAGAGGAGGGTAGAGGTGCAGAGGAGGAGGAGGGTAGTGGTGCAGAGGAGTAGAAGGGAAGTGGTGCAGAGGAGGATGAGGGTAGTGGTGCAGAGGAGAAGGGTAGTGGTGCAGAAGAGAAGGGTAGTGGTGCAGAGGAGGGGGAGGGTAGTGGTGCAGAGTAGGAGGAGGGTAGTGGTGCAGAGGAGAATGAGGGTAGTGGTGCAGAGGAGGAGGAGGAGGGTAGTGGTGCAGAGGAGGAGGAGGGTAGTGGTGCAGAGGAGGAGGAGGAGGAGGAGGTTAGTGGTGCAGAGGAAGAGGAGGGTAGTGGTGCAGAAGAGGAGGGTAGTGGTGCAGATTAGGAGCAGAGTAGTGCTGCAGAGGAGGAGGGTAGTGGTGCAGAGGAGAAGGGTAGTGGTGTAGAGGAGGAGGGTAGTGGTGCAGAGGAGGAGGAGGATAGTGATTCAGAGAAGGAGGGTAGTGGTGAAGAGGAGGGGGAGGGTAGTGGTGCAGAGAAGGAGGAGGGTAGTGGTACATAGGAGGAGGGTAGTGGTGCAGAGGAGGAGGGTAGTGGTGCAGAGGAGGAGGGTATTGGTGCAGAGGAGGAGGAGGGTAGTGGTGCAGAGGAGGAGGGGTAGTGGTGCAGAGGAGGAGGAGGAGGGTAGTGGTGCAGAGGAGGAGGAGGAGGGTAGTGGTGCAGAGGAGGAGGGTAGTGGTGCAGAGGAGGAGGAGGGTAGTGGTGCAGAGAAGGAGGGTAGTGATGCAGAGGAGGAGGGTAGTGGTGCAGAGGAGTAGGGTATTGGTGCAGAGGAGGAGGAGGGTAGTGGTGCAGAGGAGGAGGGTAGTGGTGCAGAGGAGGAGGAGGGTAGTGGTGCAGAGGAGGAGGGTAGTGATGCAGAGGAGGGTAGTGGTGCAGAGAAGGATGGTAGTGGTGCAGAGGAGGAGGAGGGTAGTGGTGCAGAGGAGGAGGGTAGTGGTGCAGAGGAGGATGGTAGTGGTGCAGAGGAGGAGGAGGGTAGTGGTGCAGAGGAGGAGGAGGGTAGTGGTGCAGAGGAAGAGGAGGGTAGTGGTGCAGAGGAGGATGATAGTGGTGCAGAGGAAGAGGAGGGTAGTGGAGCAGAGGAAGAGGAGTGTAGTGATGCAGAGGAAGAGGAGGGTAGTGGTGCAGAGGAGGAGGAGGAGGGTAGTGGTGCCGAGGAGGAGGATAGTGGTGCAGAGGAAGAGGAGGGTAGAGGTGCAGAGGAGGAGGAGGGTAGTGGTGCAGAGGAGGGGGAGGGTAGTGGTGCAGAGTAGGAGGAGGGTAGTGGTGCAGAGGAGAATGAGGGTAGTGGTGCAGAGGAGGAGGAGGAGGGTAGTGGTGCAGAGGAGGAGGAGGGTAGTGGTGCAGAGGAGGTGGAGGAGGGTAGTGGTGCAGAGGAGGAGGAGGAGAGTAGTGGTGCAGAGGAGGAGGGTAGTGGTGCAGACGAGGAGGGTAGTGACGTAGAGGAGGAGGGTAGTGGTGCAGAGGAGGAGGGTAGTGGTGCAGAGAAGGAGGGTAGTAGTGCAGTGGAGGAGGGTAGTGATGCAGAGGAGGAGGGTAGTGGTGCAGAGGAGGAGAGTAGTGATGCAGAGGAGGAGGGTAGTGGTGCAGAGGAGGAGGGTAGTTGTGCAGAGGAGGAGGAGGGAAGTGGTGCAGAGGAAGAGGAGGGTAGTGGTGCAGAGCATGAGGAGGGCAGTGGTGCAGAAGAGGAGGGTAGTGGTGCAGAGGAGGAGGAGGGTAGTGGTGCAGAGAAGGAAAAAGGTAGTGGTACAGAGGAGGAGGAGGGTAGTGGTGCAGAGGAAGAGGAGGGTAAAATGCAGAGGAGGAGGAGGGTAGTGGTGCAAAGGAGGAGGAGGAGGAGGGTAGTGCTACAGAGGAGGATGCGGGTAGTGGTGCAGAGGAGGAGTAGGGTAGTGGTGCAGAGGAGGAGGGTAGTGGTGCAGAGGACGAGGTGGAGGAGGAGGGTAGTGGTGCTAAGGAAGAGGGTAGTGATGCAGAGGAGGAGGGTAGTGGTGCAGAGGAGGAGGAGGGTAGTGGTGCAGAGGAGGAGGGTAGTGGTACAGAGGAAGAGGGTAGTGATGCAGAGGAGGAGGGTAGTGGTGCAGAGGAGGAGGAGGGTAGTGGTACAGAGGAGGAGGAGGGTAGAGGTGCAGAGGAGGAGGGTAGTGGTGCAGAGGAGGAGGGTAGTGAGGCAGAGGAGGAGGGTAGTGGTGCAGAGGAGGAGGGTAGTGGTGCAGAGGAGGAGGAGGGTAGTGGTGCAGAGCAGGATGAGGGTTGTGGTGCAGAGGAGGAGGAGGGTAGTGGTGCAAAAGAGGAGGGAAGTGGTGCAGAGGAGGAGGAGGATAGTGGTGCAGAGGAGGAGGAGGGTAGTGGTGCAGAAGAGGAGGAGGGTAGTGGTGCAGAGGAGGAGGAGGGTAGTGGTGCAGAAGAGGAGGAGGGTAGTGGTGCAGAGGAGGAGGAGGGTAGTGGTGCAGAAGAGCAGGGTAGTGGTGCAGAGGAGGAGGAGGATAGTGGTGCAGAGGAGGAGGAGGGTAGTGGTGCAGAAGAAGAGGGTGGTGGTGCAGAGGAGGAGGAGGGTAGTGGTGCAGAGGAGGAGGAGGAGGGTAGTGGTGCAGAGGAGGAGGAGGAGGAGGGTAGTGCTGCAGAGGAGGATTAGGGTAGTAGTACAGAGGAGGAGGAGGGTAGTGGTGCAGAGGAGGATGAGGGAAGTGGTGCAGAGGAGGGTAGTGATGCAGAGGAAGATAATAGGAGTGCAGAGGAGGAGGGTAGTGGTGCAGAGGAGGGTAGTGATGCAGAGGAGGAGGGTAGTGGTACAGAGGAGGAGGAGGGTAGTGGTGCAGAGGAAGAGGAGGGTAGTGGTGCAGAGGAAGAGGAGGGTAGTGCTGCAGAGGAGGAGGAGGAGGAGGGTAGTGGTGCAAAGGAGGAGGAGAAGGAGGAGGGTAGTGCTGCAGAGAAGGATGCGGGTAGTGGTGCAGAGAAGGAGTTGGGTAGTGGTGCAAAGGAGGAGGGTAGTGGTGCAGAGGACGAGGTGGAGGAGGAGGGTAGTGGTGCAGAGGAGGAGGGTAGTGGTGCAGAGGAGGAGGGTAGTGATGCAGAAGAGGAGGTTAGTGGTTCAGAGGAGGAGGAGGGTAGTGGTGCAGAGGAGGAGGGTAGTGGTGCAGAGGAGGAGGGTAGTGATGCAGAGGAGGAGACTAGTGGTGCAGAGGAGGAGGAGGGTAGTGGTGCAGAGGAGGAGGAGGGTAGTGGTGCAGAGGAGGAGGGTAGTGGTGCAGAGGAGGAGGGTAGTGATGCAGAGGAGGAGGGTAGTGGTGCAGAGGAGGAGGGTAGTGGTGCAGAGGAGGAGGAGGGTAGTGTTGCAGAGCAGGATGAGGGTTGTGGTGCAGAGGAGGAGGAGGGTAGTGGTGCAGAAGAGGAGGGTAGTGGTGCAGAGGAGGAGGAGGATAGTGGTGCAGAGGAGGAGGAGGGTAGTGGTACAGAAGAGGAGGAGGGTAGTGGTACAGAAGAGGAGGGTGGTGGTGCAGAGGAGGAGCAGGGTAGTGGTGCAGAGGAGGAGGAGGGTAGTGGTGCAGAAGAGGAGGAGGGTAGTGGTGCAGAGGAGGAGGGTAGTGGTGCAGAGGAGGAGGAGGGTAGTGGTGCAGAGGAGGATTATGGTAGTAGTACAGAGGAGGAGGAGGGTACTGGTGCAGAGGAGGAGGAGGGTAGTGGTGCAGAAGAGGAGGGTAGTGGTGCAGATTAGGAGGAGAGTAGTGCTGCAGAGGAAGATAATAGGAGTGCAGAGGAGGAGGGTAGTGGTGCAGAGGAGGGTAGTGATGCAGAGGAGGAGGGTAGTGGTGCAGAGGAGGAGGAGGATAGTGGTGCAGAGGAGGAGGAGGGTAGTGGTGCATAGGAGGAGGAGGAGGGTAGTGGTGCAGAGGAGGAGGAGGAGGAGGGTAGTGCTGCAGAGGAGGATTAGGGTAGTAGTACCGAGGAGGAGGAGGGTAGTGGTGCAGAGGAGGATGAGGGTAGTGGTGCAGAGGAGGAGGAGGAGGAGGTTAGTGGTGCAGAGGAAGAGGAGGGTAGTGGTGCAGAAGAGGAGGGTAGTGGTGCAGATTAGGAGGAGAGTAGTGCTGCAGAGGAGGAGGGTAGTGGTGCAGAGGAGAAGGGTAGTGGTGTAGAGGAGGAGGGTAGTGGTGCAGAGGAGGAGGAGGAGGATAGTGGTTCAGAGAAGGAGGGTAGTGGTGCAGAGGAGGGGGAGGGTAGTGGTGCAGAGAAGGAGGAGGGTAGTGGTACATAGGAGGAGGGTAGTGGTGCAGAGGAGGAGGGTAGTGGTGCAGAGGAGGAGGGTATTGGTGCAGAGGAGGAGGAGGGTAGTGGTGCAGAAGAGGAGGGTAGTGGTGCAGAGGAGGAGGAGGAGGGTAGTGGTGCAGAGGAGGAGGAGGAGGGTAGTGGTACAGAGGAGGAGGGTAGTGGTGCAGAGGAGGAGGAGGGTAGTGGTGCAGAGAAGGAGGGTAGTGATGCAGAGGAGGAGGGTAGTGGTGCAGAGGAGTAGGGTATTGGTGCAGAGGAGGAGGAGGGTAGTGGTGCAGAGGAGGAGGGTAGTGGTGCAGAGGAGGAGGAGGGTAGTGGTGAAGAGAAGGATGGTAGTGGTGCAGAGGAGGAGGCGGGTAGTGGTGCAGAGGAGGAGGGTAGTGGTGCAGAGGAGGATGGTAGTGGTGCAGAGGAGGAGGAGGGTAGTGGTGCAGAGGAGGAGGGTAGTGGTGCAGAGGAGGATGGTAGTGGTGCAGAGGAGGAGGAGGGTAGTGGTGCAGAGGAGGAGGAGGGTAGTGGTGCAGAGGAAGAGGAGGGTAGTGGTGCAGAGGAGGATGATAGTGGTGCAGAGGAAGAGGAGGGTAGTGGTGCAGAGGAAGAGGAGTGTAGTGATGCAGAGGAAGAGGAGGGTAGTGGTGCAGAGGAGGAGGAGGAGGAGGGTAGTGGTGCCGAGGAGGAGGATAGTGGTGCAGAGGAAGAGGAGGGTAGAGGTGCAGAGGAGGAGGAGGGTAGTGGTGCAGAGGAGGAGGGTAGTGGTGCAGAGGAGGAGGAGGGTAGTGGTGCAGAGGAGTAGAAGGGAAGTGGTGCAGAGGAGGATGAGAGTAGTGGTGCAGAGGAGAAGGGTAGTGGTGCAGAAGAGGAGGGTAGTGGTGCAGAGGAGGGGGAGGGTAGTGGTGCAGAGTAGGAGGTGGGTATTGGTGCAGAGGAGGATGAGGGTAGTGGTGCAGAGGAGGAGGAGGAGGGTAGTGGTGCAGAGGAGGAGGAGGAGAGTAGTGGTGCAGAGGAGGAGGGTAGTGGTGCAGACGAGGAGGGTAGTGACGTAGAGGAGGAGGATAGTGGTGCAGAGGAGGAGGGTAGTGGTGCAGAGAAGGAGGGTAGTGGTGCAGTGGAGGAAGGTAGTGATGCAGAGGAGGAGGGTAGTGGTGCAGAGGAGGAGAGTAGTGATGCAGAGGAGGAGGGAAGTGGTGCAGAGGAAGAGGAGGGTAGTGGTGCATAAGAGGAGGGTTGTGGTGCAGAGGAGGAGGAGGGTAGTGGTGCAGAGAAGGATAAAGGTAGTGGTACAGAGGAGGAGGAGGGTAGTGGTGCAGAGGAAGAGGAGGGTAAAATGCAGAGGAGGAGGAGGAGGAGGAGGGTAGTGGTGCAAAGGAGGAGGAGGAGGAGGGTAGTGCTACAGAGGAGGATGCGGGTAGTGGTGCAGAGGAGGAGTAGGGTAGTGGTGCAGAGGAGGAGGGTAGTGGTGCAGAGGACGAGGTGGAGGAGGAGGGTAGTGGTGTTAAGGAAGAGGGTAGTGATGCAGAGGAGGAGGGTAGTGGTGCAGAGGAGGAGGAGGGTAGTGGTGCAGAGGAGGAGGGTAGTGGTGCAGAGGAAGAGGGTAGTGATGCAGAGGAGGAGGGTAGTGGTGCAGAGGAGGAGGAGGGTAGTGGTGCAGAGGAGGAGGAGGGCAGAGGTGCAGAGGAGGAGGGTAGTGGTGCAGAGGAGGAGGGTAGTGATGCAGAGGAGGAGGGTAGTGGTGCAGAGGAGGAGGGTAGTGGTGCAGAGGAGGAGGAGGGTAGTGGTGCAGAGCAGGATGAGGGTTGTGGTGCAGAAGAGGAGGAGGGTAGTGGTGCAAAAGAGGAGGGTAGTGGTGCAGAGGAGGAGGAGGATAGTGGTGCAGAGGAGGAGGAGGGTAGTGGTGCAGAAGAGGAGGAGGGTAGTGGTGCAGAGGAGGAGGAGAGTAGTGGTGCAGAAGAGGAGGAGGGTAGTGGTGCAGAGGAGGAGGGTAGTGGTGCAGAGGAGGAGGAGGGTAGTGGTGCATAGGAGGAGGAGGAGGGTAGTGGTGCAGAGGAGGAGGAGGAGGAGGGTAGTGCTGCAGAGGAGGATTAGGGTAGTAGTACAGAGGAGGAGGAGGGTAGTGGTGCAGAGGAGGATGAGGGAAGTGGTGCAGAGGAGGATAGTGATGCAGAGGAAGATAATAGAAGTGCAGAGGAGGAGGGTAGTGGTGCAGAGGAGGGTAGTGATGCAGAGGAGGAGGGTAGTGGTGCAGAGGAGGAGGAGGATAGTGGTGCAGAGGAGGAGGAGGGTAGTGGTGCAGAGGAGGAGGAGGAGGGTAGTGGTGCAGAGGAGGAGGAGGAGGAGGGTAGTGCTGCAGAGGAGGATTAGGGTAGTAGTACAGAGGAGGAGGAGGGTAGTGGTGCAGAGGAGGATGAGGGTAGTGGTGCAGAGGAGGAGGAGGAGGAGGGTAGTGGTGCAGAGGAAGACGAGGGTAGTGGTGCAGAAGAGGAGGGTAGTGGTGCAGATTAGGAGGAGAGTAGTGCTGCAGAGGAGGAGGGTAGTGGTGCAGAGGAGGAGGGTAGTGGTGCAGAGGAGTAGGGTAGTGGTGCAGAGGAGGAGGAGGATAGTGGTTCAGAGAAGGAGGGTAGTGGTGCAGAGGAGGGGAGGGTAGTGGTGCAGAGGAGGAGGAGGGTAGTGGTACATAGGAGGAGGGTAGTGGTGCAGAGGAGGAGGGTAGTGGTGCAGAGGAGGGTATTGGTGCAGAGGAGGAGGAGGGTAGTGGTGCAGAAGAGCAGGGTAGTGGTGCAGAGGAGGAGGAGGATAGTGGTGCAGAGGAGGAGGAGGGTAGTGGTGCAGAAGAGGAGGAGGGTAGTGGTGCAGAGGAGGAGGAGGGTAGTGGTGCAGAAGAGCAGGGTAGTGGTGCATAGGAGGAGGAGGATTGTGGTGCAGAGGAGGAGGAGGGTAGTGGTGCAGAAGAGGAGGGTGGTGGTGCAGAGGAGGAGGAGGGTAGTGGTGCAGAGGAGGAGGGTAGTGGTGCAGAGGAGGAGGAGGAGGGTAGTGGTGCAAAGGAGGAGGGTAGTGGTGCAGAGGAGGAGGAGGGTAGTGGTGCAGAGAAGGAGGGTAGTGATGCAGAGGAGGAGGGAAGAGGTGCAGAGGAGGGTATTGGTGCAGAGGAGGAGGAGGGTAGTGGTGCAGAGGAGGAGGGTAGTGGTGCAGAGGAGGAGGAGGGTAGTGGTGCAGAGGAGGAGGGTAGTGATGCCGAGGAGGAGGATAGTGGTGCAGAGGAGGAGGGTAGTGGTGCAGAGAAGGAGGGTAGTGGTGCAGTGGAGGAGGGTAGTGATGCAGAGGAGGAGGGTAGTGGTTCAGAGGAGGAGAGTAGTGATGCAGAGGAGGAGGGTAGTGGTGCAGAGGAGGAGGGTAGTTGTGCAGAGGAGGAGGAGGGAAGTGGGGCAGAGGAAGAGGAGGGTAGTGGTGCAGAGCATGAGGAGGGCAGTGGTGCAGAAGAGGAGGGTAGTGGTGCAGAGGAGGAGGAGGGTAGTGGTGCAGAGAAGGATAAAGGTAGTGGTACAGAGGAGGAGGAGGGTAGTGGTGCAGAGGAAGAGGAGGGTAAAATGCAGAGGAGGAGGAGGAGGAGGGTAGTGGTGCAAAGGAGGAGGAGGAGGAGGGTAGTGCTACAGAGGAGGATGCGGGTAGTGGTGCAGAGGACGAGGTGGAGGAGGAGGGTAGTGGTGCAGAGGAAGAGGGTAGTGGTGCAGAGGACGAGGTGGAGGAGGAGGGTAGTGGTGCAGAGGAAGAGGGTAGTGATGCAGAGGAGGAGGGTAGTGATGCAGAGGAGGAGGATAGTGGTGCAGAGGAGGAGGAGGGTAGTGGTGCAGAGGAGGGTAGTGGTGCAGAGGAAGAGGGTAGTGATGCAGAGGAGGAGGGTAGTGGTGCAGAGGAGGAGGAGGGTAGTGGTGCAGAGGAGGAGGAGGGTAGAGGTGCAGAGGAGGAGGGTAGTGGTGCAGAGGAGGAGGGTAGTGATGCAGAGGAGGAGGGTAGTGGTGCAGAGGAGGAGGGTAGTGGTGCAGAGGAGGAGGAGGGTAGTGGTGCAGAGCAGGATGAGGGTTGTGGTGCAGAGGAGGAGGAGGGTAGTGGTGCAAAAGAGGAGGGAAGTGGTGCAGAGGAGGAGGAGGATAGTGGTGCAGAGGAGGAGGAGGGTAGTGGTGCAGAAGAGGAGGAGGGTAGTGGTGCAGAGGAGGAGGAGGGTAGTGGTGCAGAAGAGGAGGAGGGTAGTGGTGCAGAGGAGGAGGAGGGTAGTGGTGCAGAAGAGGAGGGTAGTGGTGCAGAGGAGGAGGAGGATAGTGGTGCAGAGGAGGAGGAGGGTAGTGGTGCAGAAGAGGAGGGTGGTGGTGCAGAGGAGGAGGAGGGTAGTGGTGCAGAGGAGGAGGAGGAGGGTAGTGGTGCAGAGGAGGAGGAGGAGGAGGAGGAGGGTAGTGCTGCAGAGGAGGATTAGGGTAGTAGTACAGAGGAGGAGGAGGGTAGTGGTGCAGAGGAGGATGAGGGAAGTGGTGCAGAGGAGGGTAGTGATGCAGAGGAAGATAATAGGAGTGCAGAGGAGGAGGGTAGTGGTGCAGAGGAGGGTAGTGATGCAGAGGAGGAGGGTAGTGGTACAGAGGAGGAGGAGGGTAGTGGTGCAGAGGAAGAGGAGGGTAGTGGTGCAGAGGAAGAGGAGGGTAGTGCTGCAGAGGAGATGGAGGAGGAGGGTAGTGGTGCAAAGGAGGAGGAGAAGGAGGAGGGTAGTGCTGCAGAGAAGGATGCGGGTAGTGGTGCAGAGAAGGAGTTGGGTAGTGGTGCAAAGGAGGAGGGTAGTGGTGCAGAGGACGAGGTGGAGGAGGAGGGTAGTGGTGCAGAGGAGGAGGGTAGTGGTGCAGAGGAGGAGGGTAGTGATGCAGAAGAGGAGGTTAGTGGTTCATAGGAGGAGGAGGGTAGTGGTGCAGAGGAGGAGGGTAGTGGTGCAGAGGAGGAGGGTAGTGATGCAGAGGAGGAGGGTAGTGGTGCAGAGGAGGAGGAGGGTAGTGGTGCAGAGGAGGAGGAGGGTAGTGGTGCAGAGGAGGAGGGTAGTGGTGCAGAGGAGGAGGGTAGTGATGCAGAGGAGGAGGGTAGTGGTGCAGAGGAGGAGGGTAGTGGTGCAGAGGAGGAGGAGGGTAGTGTTGCAGAGCAGGATGAGGGTTGTGGTGCAGAGGAGGAGGAGGGTAGTGGTGCAGAAGAGGAGGGTAGTGGTGCAGAGGAGGAGGAGGATAGTGGTGCAGAGGAGGAGGAGGGTAGTGGTACAGAAGAAGAGGAGGGTAGTGGTACAGAAGAGGAGGGTGGTGGTGCAGAGGAGGAGCAGGGTAGTGGTGCAGAGGAGGAGGAGGGTAGTGGTGCAGAAGAGGAGGAGGGTAGTTGTGCAGAGGAGGAGGGTAGTGGTGCAGAGGAGGAGGAGGGTAGTGGTGCAGAGGAGGATTATGGTAGTAGTACAGAGGAGGAGGAGGGTACTGGTGCAGAGGAGGAGGAGGGTAGTGGTGCAGAAGAGGAGGGTAGTGGTGCAGATTAGGAGGAGAGTAGTGCTGCAGAGGAAGATAATAGGAGTGCAGAGGAGGAGGGTAGTGGTGCAGAGGAGGGTAGTGATGCAGAGGAGGAGGGTAGTGGTGCAGAGGAGGAGGAGGATAGTGGTGCAGAGGAGGAGGAGGGTAGTGGTGCATAGGAGGAGGAGGAGGGTAGTGGTGCAGAGGAGGAGGAGGAGGAGGGTAGTGCTGCAGAGGAGGATTAGGGTAGTAGTACCGAGGAGGAGGAGGGTAGTGGTGCAGAGGAGGATGAGGGAAGTGGTGCAGAGGAGGAGGAGGAGGAGGTTAGTGGTGCAGAGGAAGAGGAGGGTAGTGGTGCAGAAGAGGAGGGTAGTGGTGCAGATTAGGAGGAGAGTAGTGCTGCAGAGGAGGAGGGTAGTGGTGCAGAGGAGAAGGGTAGTGGTGTAGAGGAGGAGGGTAGTGGTGCAGAGGAGGAGGAGGATAGTGGTTCAGAGAAGAAGGGTAGTGGTGCAGAGGAGGGGGAGGGTAGTGGTGCAGAGAAGGAGGAGGGTAGTGGTACATAGGAGGAGGGTAGTGGTGCAGAGGAGGAGGAGGATAGTGGTTCAGAGAAGGAGGGTAGTGGTGCAGAGGAGGAGGGTAGTGGTGCAGAGGAGGAGGGTATTGGTGCAGAGGAGGAGGAGGGTAGTGGTGCAGAAGAGGAGGGTAGTGGTGCAGAGGAGGAGGAGGAGGGTAGTGGTGCAGAGGAGGAGGAGGAGGGTAGTGGTGCAGAGGAGGAGGAGGGTAGTGGTGCAGAGAAGGAGGGTAGTGATGCAGAGGAGGAGGGTAGTGGTGCAGAGGAGTAGGGTATTGGTGCAGAGGAGGAGGAGGGTAGTGGTGCAGAGGAGGAGGGTAGTGGTGCAGAGGAGGAGGAGGGTAGTGGTGAAGAGAAGGATGGTAGTGGTGCAGAGGAGGAGGAGGGTAGTGGTGCAGAGAAGGAGGGTAGTGATGCAGAGGAGGAGGGTAGTGGTGCAGAGGAGTAGGGTATTGGTGCAGAGGAGGAGGAGGGTAGTGGTGCAGAGGAGGAGGGTAGTGGTGCAGAGGAGGAGGAGGGTAGTGGTGAAGAGAAGGATGGTAGTGGTGCAGAGGAGGAGGAGGGTAGTGGTGCAGAGGAGGAGGGTAGTGGTGCAGAGGAGGATGGTAGTGGTGCAGAGGAGGAGGAGGTTAGTGGTGCAGAGGAAGAGGAGGGTAGTGGTGCAGAAGAGGAGGGTAGTGGTGCAGATTAGGAGGAGAGTAGTGCTGCAGAGGTGGAGAGTAGTGGTGCAGAGGAGAAGGGTAGTGGTGTAGAGGAGGAGGGTAGTGGTGCAGAGGAGGAGGAGGATAGTGGTTCAGAGAAGGAGGGTAGTGGTGCAGAGGAGGGGGAGGGTAGTGGTGCAGAGAAGGAGGAGGGTAGTGGTACATAGGAGGAGGGTAGTGGTGCAGAGGAGGAGGGTAGTGGTGCAGAGGAGGAGGGTATTGGTGCAGAGGAGGAGGAGGGTAGTGGTGCAGAAGAGGAGGGTAGTGGTGCAGAGGAGGAGGAGGAGGGTAGTGGTGCAGAGGAGGAGGAGGAGGGTAGTGGTACAGAGGAGGAGGGTAGTGGTGCAGAGGAGGAGGAGGGAAGTGGTGCAGAGAAGGAGGGTAGTGATGCAGAGGAGGAGGGTAGTGGTGCAGAGGAGTAGGGTATTGGTGCAGAGGAGGAGGAGGGTAGTGGTGCAGAGGAGGAGGGTAGTGGTGCAGAGGAGGAGGAGGGTAGTGGTGAAGAGAAGGATGGTAGTGGTGCAGAGGAGGAGGAGGGTAGTGGTGCAGAGGAGGAGGGTAGTGGTGCAGAGGAGGATGGTAGTGGTGCAGAGGAGGAGGAGGGTAGTGGTGCAGAGGAGGAGGGTAGTGGTGCAGAGGAGGATGGTAGTGGTGCAGAGGAGGAGGAGGGTAGTGGTGCAGAGGAGGAGGAGGGTAGTGGTGCAGAGGAAGAGGAGGGTAGTGGTGCAGAGGAGGATGATAGTGGTGCAGAGGAAGAGGAGGGTAGTGGTGCAGAGGAAGAGGAGTGTAGTGATGCAGAGGAAGAGGAGGGTAGTGGTGCAGAGGAGGAGGAGGAGGAGGGTAGTGGTGCCGAGGAGGAGGATAGTGGTGCAGAGGAAGAGGAGGGTAGAGGTGCAGAGGAGGAGGAGGGTAGTGGTGCAGAGGAGGAGGGTAGTGGTGCAGAGGAGGAGGGTATTGGTGCAGAGAAGGAGGGTAGTGGTGCAGTGGAGGAGGGTAGTGATGCAGAGGAGGAGGGTAGTGGTGCAGAGGAGGAGAGTAGTGATGCAGAGGAGGAGGGTAGTGGTGCAGAGGAGGAGGGTAGTTGTGCAGAGGAGGAGGAGGGAAGTGGGGCAGAGGAAGAGGAGGGTAGTGGTGCAGAGCATGAGGAGGGCAGTGGTGCAGAAGAGGAGGGTAGTGGTGCAGAGGAGGAGGAGGGTAGTGGTGCAGAGAAGGATAAAGGTAGTGGTACAGAAGAGGAGGAGGGTAGTGGTGCAGAGGAAGAGGAGGGTAAAATGCAGAGGAGGAGGAGGAGGAGGAGGGTAGTGGTGCAAAGGAGGAGGAGGAGGAGGGTAGTGCTACAGAGGAGGATGCGGGTAGTGGTGCAGAGGAGGAGTAGGGTAGTGGTGCAGAGGAGGAGGGTAGTGGTGCAGAGGACGAGGTGGAGGAGGAGGGTAGTGGTGCAGAGGAAGAGGGTAGTGATGCAGAGGAGGAGGGTAGTGATGCAGAGGAGGAGGATAGTGGTGCAGAGGAGGAGGAGGGTAGTGGTGCAGAGGAGGGTAGTGGTGCAGAGGAAGAGGGTAGTGATGCAGAGGAGGAGGGTAGTGGTGCAGAGGAGGAGGAGGGTAGTGGTGCAGAGGAGGAGGAGGGTAGAGGTGCAGAGGAGGAGGGTAGTGGTGCAGAGGAGGAGGGTAGTAATGCAGAGGAGGAGGGTAGTGGTGCAGAGGAGATGGGTAGTGGTGCAGAGGAGGAGGAGGGTAGTGGTGCAGAGCAGGATGAGGGTTGTGGTGCAGAGGAGGAGGAGGGTAGTGGTGCAAAAGAGGAGGGAAGTGGTGCAGAGGAGGAGGAGGATAGTGGTGCAGAGGAGGAGGGTAGTGGTGCAGAAGAAGAGGAGGGTAGTGGTGCAGAGGAGGAGGAGGGTAGTGGTGCAGAAGAAGAGGAGGGTAGTGGTGCAGAGGAGGAGGAGGGTAGTGGTGCAGAAGAGCAGGGTAGTGGTGCAGAGGAGGAGGAGGATAGTGGTGCAGAGGAGGAGGAGGGTAGTGGTGCAGAAGAGGAGGGTGGTGGTGCAGAGGAGGAGGAGGGTAGTGGTGCAGAGGAGGAGGAGGAGGGTAGTGGTGCAGAGGAGGAGGAGGAGGAGGGTAGTGCTGCAGAGGAGGATTAGGGTAGTAGTACAGAGGAGGAGGAGGGTAGTGGTGCAGAGGAGGATGAGGGAAGTGGTGCAGAGGAGGGTAGTGATGCAGAGGAAGATAATAGGAGTGCAGAGGAGGAGGGTAGTGGTGCAGAGGAGGGTAGTGATGCAGAGGAGGAGGGTAGTGGTACAGAGGAGGAGGAGGGTAGTGGTGCAGAGGAAGAGGAGGGTAGTGGTGCAGAGGAAGAGGAGGGTAGTGCTGCAGAGGAGGAGGAGGAGGAGGGTAGTGGTGCAAAGGAGGAGGAGAAGGAGGAGGGTAGTGCTGCAGAGAAGGATGCGGGTAGTGGTGCAGAGAAGGAGTTGGGTAGTGGTGCAAACGAGGAGGGTAGTGGTGCAGAGGACGAGGTGGAGGAGGAGGGTAGTGGTGCAGAGGAGGAGGGTAGTGGTGCAGAGGAGGAGGGTAGTGATGCAGAAGAGGAGGTTAGTGGTTCAGAGGAGGAGGAGGGTAGTGGTGCAGAGGAGGAGGGTAGTGGTGCAGAGGAGGAGGGTAGTGATGCAGAGGAGGAGGGTAGTGGTGCAGAGGAGGAGGAGGGTAGTGGTGCAGAGGAGGAGGAGGGTAGTGGTGCAGAGGAGGAGGGTAGTGGTGCAGAGGAGGAGGGTAGTGATGCAGAGGAGGAGGGTAGTGGTGCAGAGGAGGAGGGTAGTGGTGCAGAGGAGGAGGAGGGTAGTGTTGCAGAGCAGGATGAGGGTTGTGGTGCAGAGGAGGAGGAGGGTAGTGGTGCAGAAGAGGAGGGTAGTGGTGCAGAGGAGGAGGAGGATAGTGGTGCAGAGGAGGAGGAGGGTAGTGGTACAGAAGAGGAGGAGGGTAGTGGTACAGAAGAGGAGGGTGGTGGTGCAGAGGAGGAGCAGGGTAGTGGTGCAGAGGAGGAGGAGGGTAGTGGTGCAGAAGAGGAGGAGGGTAGTTGTGCAGAGGAGGAGGGTAGTGGTGCAGAGGAGGAGGAGGGTAGTGGTGCAGAGGAGGATTATGGTAGTAGTACAGAGGAGGAGGAGGGTACTGGTGCAGAGGAGGAGGAGGGTAGTGGTGCAGAAGAGGAGGGTAGTGGTGCAGATTAGGAGGAGAGTAGTGGTGCAGAGGAGGGTAGTGATGCAGAGGAGGAGGGTAGTGGTGCAGAGGAGGGTAGTGATGCAGAGGAGGAGGGTAGTGGTGCAGAGGAGGAGGAGGATAGTGGTGCAGAGGAGGAGGAGGGTAGTGGTGCATAGGAGGAGGAGGAGGGTAGTGGTGCAGAGGAGGAGGAGGAGGAGGGTAGTGATGCAGAGGAGGATTAGGGTAGTAGTACCGAGGAGGAGGAGGGTAGTGGTGCAGAGGAGGATGAGGGTAGTGGTGCAGAGGAGGAGGAGGAGGAGGTTAGTGGTGCAGAGGAAGAGGAGGGTAGTGGTGCAGAAGAGGAGGGTAGTGGTGCAGATTAGGAGGAGAGTAGTGCTGCAGAGGAGGAGGGTAGTGGTGCAGAGGAGAAGGGTAGTGGTGTAGAGGAGGAGGGTAGTGGTGCAGAGGAGGAGGAGGATAGTGGTTCAGAGAAGGAGGGTAGTGGTGCAGAGGAGGGGGAGGGTAGTGGTGCAGAGAAGGAGGAGGGTAGTGGTACATAGGAGGAGGGTAGTGGTGCAGAGGAGGAGGGTAGTGGTGCAGAGGAGGAGGGTATTGGTGCAGAGGAGGAGGAGGGTAGTGGTGCAGAAGAGGAGGGTAGTGGTGCAGAGGAGGAGGAGGAGGGTAGTGGTGCAGAGGAGGAGGAGGAGGGTAGTGGTACAGAGGAGGAGGGTAGTGGTGCAGAGGAGGAGGAGGGTAGTGGTGCAGAGAAGGAGGGTAGTGATGCGGAGGAGGAGGGTAGTGGTGCAGAGGAGTAGGGTATTGGTGCAGAGGAGGAGGAGGGTAGTGGTGCAGAGGAGGAGGTTAGTGGTGCAGAGGAGGAGGAGGGTAGTGGTGAAGAGAAGGATGGTAGTGGTGCAGAGGAGGAGGAGGGTAGTGGTGCAGAGGAGGAGGGTAGTGGTGCAGAGGAGGATGGTAGTGGTGCAGAAGAGGAGGAGGGTAGTGGTGCAGAGGAGGAGGGTAGTGGTGCAGAGGAGGATGGTAGTGGTGCAGAGGAGGAGGAGGGTAGTGGTGCAGAGGAGGAGGAGGGTAGTGGTGCAGAGGAAGAGGAGGGTAGTGGTGCAGAGGAGGATGATAGTGGTGCAGAGGAAGAGGAGGGTAGTTGGCAGAGGAAGAGGAGTGTAGTGATGCAGAGGAAGAGGAGGGTAGTGGTGCAGAGGAGGAGGAGGAGGAGGGTAGTGGTGCCGAGGAGGAGGATAGTGGTGCAGAGGAAGAGGAGGGTAGAGGTGCAGAGGAGGAGGAGGGTAGTGGTGCAGAGGAGGAGGGTAGTGGTGCAGAGGAGGAGGAGGGTAGTGGTGCAGAGGAGTAGAAGGGAAGTGGTGCAGAGGAGGATGAGAGTAGTGGTGCAGAGGAGAAGGGTAGTGGTGCAGAAGAGGAGGGTAGTGGTGCAGAGGAGGGGGAGGGTAGTGGTGCAGAGTAGGAGGTGGGTAGTGGTGCAGAGGAGGATGAGGGTAGTGGTGCAGAGGAGGAGGAGGAGGGTAGTGGTGCAGAGGAGGAGGAGGAGAGTAGTGGTGCAGAGGAGGAGGGTAGTGGTGCAGACGAGGAGGGTAGTGACGTAGAGGAGGAGGGTAGTGGTGCAGAGGAGGAGGGTAGTGGTGCAGAGAAGGAGGGTAGTGGTGCAGTGGAGGAAGGTAGTGATGCAGAGGAGGAGGGTAGTGGTGCAGAGGAGGAGAGTAGTGATGCAGAGGAGGAGGGTAGTGGTGCAGAGGAGGAGGGTAGTTGTGCAGAGGAGGAGGAGGGAAGTGGTGCAGAGGAAGAGGAGGGTAGTGGTGCAGAGCATGAGGAGGGCAGTGGTGCATAAGAGGAGGGTTGTGGTGCAGAGGAGGAGGAGGGTAGTGGTGCAGAGAAGGATAAAGGTAGTGGTACAGAGGAGGAGGAGGGTAGTGGTGCAGAGGAAGAGGAGGGTAAAATGCAGAGGAGGAGGAGGAGGAGGAGGGTAGTGGTGCAAAGGAGGAGGAGTAGGAGGGTAGTGCTACAGAGGAGGATGCGGGTAGTGGTGCAGAGGAGGAGTAGGGTAGTGGTGCAGAGGAGGAGGGTAGTGGTGCAGAGGACGAGGTGGAGGAGGAGGGTAGTGGTGTTAAGGAAGAGGGTAGTGATGCAGAGGAGGAGGGTAGTGGTGCAGAGGAGGAGGAGGGTAGTGGTGCAGAGGAGGAGGGTAGTGGTGCAGAGGAAGTGGGTAGTGATGCAGAGGAGGAGGGTAGTGGTGCAGAGGAGGAGGAGGGTAGTGGTGCAGAGGAGGAGGAGGGCAGAGGTGCAGAGGAGGAGGGTAGTGGTGCAGAGGAGGAGGGTAGTGATGCAGAGGAGGAGGGTAGTGGTGCAGAGGAGGAGGGTAGTGGTGCAGAGGAGGAGGAGGGTAGTGGTGCAGAGCAGGATGAGGGTTGTGGTGCAGAAGAGGAGGAGGGTAGTGGTGCAAAAGAGGAGGGTAGTGGTGCAGAGGAGGAGGAGGATAGTGGTGCAGAGGAGGAGGAGGGTAGTGGTGCAGAAGAGGAGGAGGGTAGTGGTGCAGAGGAGGAGGAGAGTAGTGGTGCAGAAGAGGAGGAGGGTAGTGGTGCAGAGGAGGAGGAGGGTAGTGGTGCAGAGGAGGAGGAGGGTAGTGGTGCATAGGAGGAGGAGGAGGGTAGTAGTGCAGAGGAGGAGGAGGAGGAGGGTAGTGCTGCAGAGGAGGATTAGGGTTGTAGTACAGAGGAGGAGGAGGGTAGTGGTGCAGAGGAGGATGAGGGAAGTGGTGCAGAGGAGGGTAGTGATGCAGAGGAAGATAATAGAAGTGCAGAGGAGGAGGGTAGTGGTGCAGAGGAGGGTAGTGATGCAGAGGAGGAGGGTAGTGGTGCATAGGAGGAGGAGGATAGTGGTGCAGAGGAGGAGGAGGGTAGTGGTGCAGAGGAGGAGGAGGAGGGTAGTGGTGCAGAGGAGGAGGAGGAGGAGGGTAGTGCTGCAGAGGAGGATTAGGGTAGTAGTACAGAGGAGGAGGAGGGTAGTGGTGCAGAGGAGGATGAGGGTAGTGGTGCAGAGGAGGAGGAGGAGGAGGGTAGTGGTGCAGAGGAAGACGAGGGTAGTGGTGCAGAAGAGGAGGGTAGTGGTGCAGATTAGGAGGAGAGTAGTGCTGCAGAGGAGGAGGGTAGTGGTGCAGAGGAGGAGGGTAGTGGTGCAGAGGAGTAGGGTAGTGGTGCAGAGGAGGAGGAGGATAGTGGTTCAGAGAAGGAGGGTAGTGGTGCAGAGGAGGGGAGGGTAGTGGTGCAGAGGAGGAGGAGGGTAGTGGTACATAGGAGGAGGGTAGTGGTGCAGAGGAGGAGGGTAGTGGTGCAGAGGAGGGTATTGGTGCAGAGGAGGAGGAGGGTAGTGGTGCAGAAGAGCAGGGAAGTGGTGCAGAGGAGGAGGAGGATAGTGGTGCAGAGGAGGAGGAGGGTAGTGGTGCAGAAGAGGAGGAGGGTAGTGGTGCAGAGGAGGAGGAGGGTAGTGGTGCAGAAGAGCAGGGTAGTGGTGCATAGGAGGAGGAGGATAGTGGTGCAGAGGAGGAGGAGGGTAGTGGTGCAGAAGAGGAGGGTGGTGGTGCAGAGGAGGAGGAGGGTAGTGGTGCAGAGGAGGAGGGTAGTGGTGCAGAGGAGGAGGAGGAGGGTAGTGGTGCAGAGGAGGAGGGTAGTGGTGCAGAGGAGGAGGAGGGTAGTGGTGCAGAGAAGGAGGGTAGTGATGCAGAGGAGGAGGGTAGAGGTGCAGAGGAGGGTATTGGTGCAGAGGAGGAGGAGGGTAGTGGTGCAGAGGAGGAGGGTAGTGGTGCAGAGGAGGAGGAGGGTAGTGGTGCAGAGGAGGAGGGTAGTGATGCCGAGGAGGAGGGTAGTGGTGCAGAGGAGGAGGGTAGTGGTGCAGAGAAGGAGGGTAGTGGTGCAGTGGAGGAGGGTAGTGATGCAGAGGAGGAGGGTAGTGGTGCAGAGGAGGAGAGTAGTGATGCAGAGGAGGAGGGTAGTGGTGCAGAGGAGGAGGGTAGTTGTGCAGAGGAGGAGGAGGGAAGTGGGGCCGAGGAAGAGGAGGGTAGTGGTGCAGAGCATGAGGAGGGCAGTGGTGCAGAAGAGGAGGGTAGTGGTGCAGAGGAGGAGAAGGGTAGTGGTGCAGAGAAGGATAAAGGTAGTGGTACAGAGGAGGAGGAGGGTAGTGGTGCAGAGGAAGAGGAGGGTAAAATGCAGAGGAGGAGGAGGAGGAGGGTAGTGGTGCAAAGGAGGAGGAGGAGGAGGGTAGTGCTACAGAGGAGGAATCGGGTAGTGGTGCAGAGGAGGAGTAGGGTAGTGGTGCAGAGGAGGAGGGTAGTGGTGCAGAGGACGAGGTGGAGGAGGAGGGTAGTGGTGCAGAGGACGAGGTGGAGGAGGAGGGTAGTGGTGCAGAGGAAGAGGGTAGTGATGCAGAGGAGGAGGGTAGTGATGCAGAGGAGGAGGATAGTGGTGCAGAGGAGGAGGAGGGTAGTGGTGCAGAGGAGGGTAGTGGTGCAGAGGAAGAGGGTAGTGATGCAGAGGAGGAGGGTAGTGGTGCAGAGGAGGAGGAGGGTAGTGGTGCAGAGGAGGAGGAGGGTAGAGGTGCAGAGGAGGAGGGTAGTGGTGCAGAGGAGGAGGGTAGTGATGCAGAGGAGGAGGGTAGTGGTGCAGAGGAGGAGGGTAGTGGTGCAGAGGAGGAGGAGGGTAGTGGTGCAGAGCAGGATGAGGGTTGTGGTGCAGAGGAGGAGGAGGGTAGTGGTGCAAAAGAGGAGGGTAGTGGTGCAGAGGAGGAGGAGGATAGTGGTGCAGAGGAGGAGGAGGGTAGTGGTGCAGAAGAGGAGGAGGGTAGTGGTGCAGAGGAGGAGGAGGGTAGTGGTGCAGAAGAGGATGAGGGTAGTGGTGCAGAGGAGGAGGAGGGTAGTGGTGCAGAAGAGCAGGGTAGTGGTGCAGAGGAGGAGGAGGATAGTGGTGCAGAGGAGGAGGAGGGTAGTGGTGCAGAAGAGGAGGGTGGTGGTGCAGAGGAGGTGGAGGGAAGTGGTGCAGAGGAGGAGGAGGGTAGTGCTGCAGAGGAGGATTAGGGTAGTAGTACAGAGGAGGAGGAGGGTAGTGGTGCAGAGGAGGATGAGGGTAGTGGTGCAGAGGAGGGTAGTGATGCAGAGGAAGATAATAGGAGTGCAGAGGAGGAGGGTAGTGGTGCAGAGGAGGGTAGTGATGCAGAGGAGGAGGGTAGTGGTGCAGAGGAGGAGGAGGATAGTGGTGCAGAGGAGGAGGAGGGTAGTGGTGCAGAGGAGGAGGAGGAGGGTAGTGGTGCAGAGGAGGAGGAGGAGGAGGGTAGTGCTGCAGAGGGGGATTAGGGTAGTAGTACAGAGGAGGAGGAGGGTAGTGGTGCAGAGGAGGAGGAGGAGGAGGGTAGTGGTGCAGAGGAAGAGGAGGGTAGTGGTGCAGAAGAGGAGGGTAGTGGTGCAGATTACTAGGAGAGTAGTGCTGCAGAGGAGGAGGGTAGTGTTGCGGAGGAGGTGGGTAGTGTTGCAGATAAGGAGGGTAGTGGTGCAGAGAAGGAGGGTAGTGGTGCAGAGAAGGAGGAGGATAGTGGTTCAGAGAAGGAGGGTAGTGGTGCAGAGGAGGGGGAGGGTAGTGGTGCAGAGGAGGAGGAGGGTAGTGGTACATAGGAGGAGGGTAGTGGTGCAGAGGAGGAGGGTAGTGGTGCAGAGGAGGAGGGTATTGGTGCAGAGGAGGAGGAGGGTAGTGGTGCAGAGGAGGAGGGTAGTGGTGCAGAGGAGGAGGGTAATGGTGCAGAGGAGGAGGAGGGTAGTGGTGCAGAGAAGGAGGGTAGTGATACAGAGGAGGAGGGTAGTGGTGCAGAGGAGGAGGGTATTGGTGCAAAGGAGGAGGAGGGTAGTGGTGCAGAGGAGGAGGGTAGTGGTGCAGAGGAGGAGGAGGGTAGTGGTGCAGAGGAGGAGGGTAGTGATGCCGAGGAGGAGGGTAGTGGTGCAGAGAAGGATGGTAGTGGTGCAGAGGAGGAGGAGGGTAGTGGTGCAGAGGAGGAGGGTAGTGGTGCAGAGGAGGATGGTAGTGGTGCAGAGGAGGAGGAGGGTAGTGGTGCAGAGGAAGAGGAGGGTAGTGGTGCAGAGGAGGATGATAGTGGTGCAGAGAAAGAGGAGGGTAGTGGTGCAGAGGAAGAGGAGTGTAGTGATGCAGAGGAAGAGGAGGGTAGTGGTGCAGAGGAGGAGGAGGAGGGTAGTGGTGCCGAGGAGGAGGATAGTGGTGCAGAGGAAGAGGAGGGTAGAGGTGCAGAGGAGGAGGAGGGTAGTGGTGCAGAGGAGTAGAAGGGAAGTGGTGTAGAGTAGGAGGAGGGTAGTGGTGCAGAGGAGGATGAGGGTAGTGGTGCAGAGGAGGAGGAGGAGGGTAGTGGTGCAGAGGAGGAGGAGGAGGATAGTGGTGCATAGGAGGTGGAGGAGGGTAGTGGTGCAGAGGAGGAGGAGGAGAGTAGTGGTGCAGAGGAGGAGGGTAGTGGTGCAGACGAGGAGGGTAGTGACGTAGAGGAGGAGGGTAGTGGTGCAGAGGAGGAGGGTAGTGGTGCAGAGAAGGAGGGTAGTGGTGCAGTGGAGGAGGGTAGTGATGCAGAGGAGGAGGGTAGTGGTGCAGAGGAGGAGAGTAGTGATGCAGAGGAGGAGGGTAGTGGTGCAGAGGAGGAGGGTAGTTGTGCAGAGGAGGAGGAGGGAAGTGGTGCAGAGGAAGAGGAGGGTAGTGGTGCAGAGCATGAGGAGGGCATTGGTGCAGAAGAGGAGGGTAGTGGTGCAGAGGAGGAGGAGGGTAGTGGTGCAGAGAAGGATAAAGGTAGTGGTACAGAGGAGGAGGAGGGTAGTGGTGCAGAGGAAGAGGAGGGTAAAATGCAGAGGAGGAGGAGGAGGAGGGTAGTGGTGCAAAGGAGGAGGAGGAGGAGGGTAGTTCTACAGAGGAGGATGCGGGTAGTGGTGCAGAGGAGGAGTAGGGTAGTGCTGCAGAGGAGGAGGATAGTGGTGCAGAGGACGAGGTGGAGGAGGAGGGTAGTGGTGCAGAGGAAGAGGGTAGTGATGCAGAGGAGGAGGGTAGTGATGCAGAGGAGGATTATAGTGGTGCAGAGGAGGAGGGTAGTGGTGCAGAGGAGGAGGGTAGTGGTGCAGAGGAAGAGGGTAGTGATGCAGAGGAGGAGGGTAGTGGTGCAGAGGAGGAGGAGGGTAGTGGTGCAGAGGAGGAGGAGGGTAGAGGTGCAGAGGAGGAGGGTAGAGGTGCAGAGGAGGAGGGTAGTGGTGCAGAGGAGGAGGGTAGTGATGCAGAGGAGGAGGGTAGTGGTGCAGAGGAGGAGGGTAGTGGTGCAGAGGAGGAGGAGGGTAGTGGTGCAGAGCAGGATGAGGGTTGTGGTGCAGAGGAGGAGGAGGGTAGTGGTGCAAAAGAGGAGGGTAGTGGTGCAGAGGAGGAGGAGGATAGTGGTGCAGAGGAGGAGGAGGGTAGTGGTGCAGAAGAGGAGGAGGGTAGTGGTGCAGAGGAGGAGGAGGGTAGTGGTGCAGAAGAGGAGGAGGGTAGCGGTGCAGACGAGGAGGAGGGTAGTGGTGCAGAAGAGCAGGGTAGTGGTGCAGAGGAGGAGGAGGATAGTAGTGCAGAGGAGGAGGAGGGTAGTAGTGCAGAAGAGGAGGGTGGTGGTGCAGAGGAGGAGGAGGGTAGTGGTGCAGAGGAGGAGGAGGAGGGTAGTGGTGCAGAGGAGGAGGAGGAGGAGGGTAGTGCTGCAGAGGAGGATTAGGGTAGTAGTATAGAATAAAAGGAGGGTAGTGGTGCAGAGGAGGATGAGGGTAGTAGTGCAGAGGAGGAGGAGGAGGAGGGTAGTGATGGAGAGGAGGAGGGTAGTGGTGCAGAGGAGGAGGGTATTGGTGCAGAGGAGGAGGAGGGTAATGGTGCAGAGGAGGAGGGTAGTGGTGCAGAGGAGGAGGAGGGTAGTGGTGCAGAGGAGGAGGGTAGTGATGCAGAGGAGGAGGGTAGTGGTGCAGAGGAGGATGGTAGTGGTGCAGAGGAGGAGGAGGGTAGTGGTGCAGAGGAGGAGGGTAGTGGTGCAGAGGAGGAGGAGGGAAGTGGTGCAGAGGAAGAGGAGGGTAGTGGTGCAGAGCAGGAGGAGGGCAGTGGTGCAGAAGAGGAGGGTAGTGGTGCAACGAAGGATAAAGGTAGTGGTACAGAGGAGGAGGAGGGTAGTGGTGCAGAGGAAGAGGAGGGTAGTGGTGCAGAGGAGGAGGAGGAGGAGGGTAGTGGTGCAAAGGAGGAGGAGGGAATTGGTGCAGAGCAGGATGAGGGTTGTGGTGCAGAGGAGGAGGAGGGTAGTGGTGCAGAAGAGGAGGAGGGTAGTGGTGCAGAGGAGGAGGAGGGTAGTGGTGCAGAAGAGGAGGAGGGTAGTGCTGCAGAGGAGGATGCGGGTAGTGGTGCAGAGGACGAGGTGGAGGAGGAGTGTAGTGGTGCAGAGGAGGAGGGTAGTGATGCAGAGGAGGAGGGTAGTGATGCAGAGGAGGAGAGTGGTGCAGAGGAGGAGGAGGGTAGTGGTGCAGAGGAGGAGGGTAGTGGTGTAGAGGAAGAGGGTAGTGATGCAGAGGAGGAGGGTTGTGGTGCAGAGGAGGAGGAGGGTAATGGTGCAGAGGAGGAGGAGGGTAGTGGTGTAGAGGAAGAGGGTAGTGATGCAGAGGAGGAGGAGGGAATTGGTGCAGAGCAGGATGAGGGTTGTGGTGCAGAGGAGGAGGAGGGTAGTGGTGCAGAAGAGGAGGAGGGTAGTGGTGCAGAGGAGGAGGAGGGTAGTGGTGCAGAAGAGGAGGAGGGTAGTGGTGCAGAGGAGGAGGAGGGTAGTGGTGCAGAAGAGGAGGGTAGTGGTGCAGAGGAGGAGGATAGTGTTGCAGAGGAGGAGGAGAATAGTGGTGCAGAAGAGGAGGGTGGTGGTGCAGAGGAGGAAGAGGGTAGTGGTGCAGAGGAGGAGGAGGAGAGTAGTGGTGCAGAGGAGGAGGAGGAGGAGGGTAGTGCTGCAGAGGAGGATTAGGGTAGTAGTACAGAGGAAAAGGAGGGTAGTGGTGCAGAGGAGGATGAGGGTAGTAGTGCAGAGGAGGAGGAGGAGGAGGAGGTTAGTGATGCAGAGGAGGAGAGTAGTGGTGCAGAGGAGGAGGGTATTGGTGCAGAGGAGGAGGAGGGTAATGGTGCAGAGGAGGAGGGTAGTGGTGCAGAGGAGGAGGAGGGTAGTGGTGCAGAGGAGGAGGGTAGTGATGCAGAGGAGGAGGGTAGTGGTGCAGAGGAGGATGGTAGTGGTGCAGAGGAGGAGGAGGGTAGTGGTGCAGAGGAGGAGGGTAGTGGTGCAGAGGAGGATGGTAGTGGTGCAGAGGAGGAGGAGGGTAGTGCTGCAGAGGAAGAGGAGGGTAGTGGTGCAGAGGAGGATGATAGTGGTGCAGAGGAAGAGGAGGGTAGTGGTGCAGAGGAAGGGGAGGGTAGTAATGCAGAGGAAGAGGAGGGTAGTGGTGCAGAGGAGGAGGAGTAGGGTAGTGGTGCAGAGGAGGAGGATAGTGGTGCTGAGGAAAAGGAGGGTAGAGGTGCAGAGGAGGAGGAGGGTAGTGGTGCAGAGGAGTAGAAGGGAAGTGGTGCAGAGGAGGATGAGGGTAGTGGTGCAGAGGAGGAGAAAGGTAGTGGTGCAGAAGAGGAGGGTAGTGGTGCAGAGGAGTGGGAGGGAAGTGGTGCAGAGTAGGAGGAGGGTAGTGGTGCAGAGGAGGATGAGGGAAGTGGTGCAGGGGAGGAGGAGGAGGGTAGTGGTGCAGAGGAGGAGGAGGGTAGTGGTGCAGAGGAGGAGGAGGAGGGTAGTGGTGCAGAGGAGGAGGAGGAGGGTAGTGGTGCAGAGGAGGAGGGTAGTGGTGCAGAAGGGGAGGGTAGTGGTGCAGAGGAGGAGGAGGATAGTGGTGCAGAGGAGGAGGAGGGTAGTGGTGCAGAAGAGGAGGAGGATAGTGGTGCAGAGGAGGAGGAGGGTAGTGGTGTAGAAGAGGAGGAGGGTAGTGGTGCAGAGGAGGAGGAGGGTAGTGGTTCAGAAGAGGAGGGTAGTGGTGCAGAGGAGGAGGAGGATAGTGGTGCAGAGGAGGAGGAGGGTAGTGGTGCAGAAGAGGAGGGTAGTGGTGCAGAGGAGGAGGGTAGTGGTGCAGAGGAGGAGGAGGGTAGTGGTGCAGAGGAGGAGGGTAGTGGTACAGAGGAGGGGGAGGGTAGTGCTACAGAGGAGGATTAGGGTAGTAGTACAGAGGAGGAGGAGGGTAGTGGTGCAGAGGAGGATGAGGGTAGTAGTGCAGAGGAGGAGGGTAGTGGTGCAGAGGAGGGGGAGGGTAGTGGTGGAGAGGAGGAGGAGGGTAGTGGTAAATAGGAGGAGGGTAGTGGTGCAGAGGAAGAGGAGGGTCGTGGTGCAGAAGAGGAGGGTAGTGGTGCAGATTAGGAGGAGAGTAGTGCGGCAGAGGAGGAGGGTAGTGGTGCAGAGGAGGAGGGTAGTGGTGCAGAGGAGGAGGGTAGTGGTGCAGAGGAGGAGGAGGGTAGTGGTGCAGAGGAGGAGGGTAGTGGTACAGAGGAGGGGGAGGGTAGTGGTGGAGAGGAGGAGGAGGGTAGTGGTAAATAGGAGGAGGATAGTGGTGCAGAGGAGGAGGGTAGTGATGCAGAGGAGGAGGGTAGTGGTGCAGAGGAGGATGGTAGTGGTGCAGAGGAGGAGGAGGGTAGTGGTGCAGAGGAAGAGGAGGGTAGTGGTGCAGAGGAGGAGGAGGGTAGTGGTGCAGAGGAGGACGGCAGTCGTGCAGAGGAGGGGGAAGGTAGTGGTGCAGAGGAGGAGGGTAGTGGTGCAGAGGAGGAGGGTAGTGATGCAGAGGAAAAGGAGGAGGAGGGTAGTGGTGCAGAGGAGGAAGAGGGTAGTGATGCAGAGTAGGAGTGTATGGTGCAGAGGAGGAGGAGGGAAGTGGTGCAGAGGAGGATGAGGGTAGTGGTGCAGAGGAGGAGGAGGGTATTGGTGCAGAGGAGGAGGAGGGTGTGGTGCAGAAGAGGAGGGTAGTGGTGCAGAGGAGGAGGAGGACAGTGATGCAGAGGAGGAGGGTAGTGGTGCAGAGGAGGATTAGGGTAGTGGTACAGAGGAGGAGGAGGGTAATGCTGCAGAGGAGGAGGGTAGTGGTGCACAGGTGGAGGGTAGTGGAGCAGAGGAGGAGGGTAGTGGTGCAGAGGAGGAAGAGGGTAGTGGTGCAAAGGAGGAGGGTAGTGGTGCAGAGGAGGATTAGGGTAGTGGTACAGAGGAGGAGGAGGGTAATGCTGCAGAGGAGGAGGGTAGTGGTGCACAGGTGGAGGGTAGTGGAGCAGAGGAGGAGGGTAGTGGTGCAGAGGAGGAAGAGGGTAGTGATGCAGAGGAGGAGGGTAGTGGAGCAGAGGAGGAGTGTATGGTGCAGAGGAAGAGGAGGGAAGTGGGGCAGAGGAGGAGGAGGGTAGTGGTGCAGAGGAGGAGGGTAATGCTGCAGAGGAGGAAGAGGGTAGTGGTGCAAAGGAGGAGGGTAGTGGTGCAGAGGAGGAGGAGGGTAGTGGTGCAGAGTAGGAGGGTATTGGTGCAGAGGAGGAGGAGGGTAGTGGTGCAGAGGAGGAGGATAGTGGTGCAGAGGAGGGGAGAAAAGGTGCAGAGGAGGAGAGAAGTGGTGCAGAGGATGTGGAGGGTAGTGGTGCAGAGAAGGAGGAGGGTAGTGGTGCAGAGGAGGATGTGGGTAGTGGTGCAGAGGAGGAGGAGGGTAGTGGTGCACAGGTGGAGGGTAGTGGAGCAGAGGAGGAGGGTAGTGGTGCAGAGAAGGAGGAGGGTAGTGGTGCAGAGGAGGAGGGTAGTGGTGCAGAGGAGGAGGGTAGTGATGCAGAGGAGGAGGGTAGTGGTGCACAGGTGGAGGGTAGTGGAGCAGAGGAGGAGGGTAGTGGTGCAGAGAAGGAGGAGGGTAGTGGTGCAGAGGAGGAGGGTAGTGGTGCAGAGGAGGAGGGTAGTGATGCAGAGGAGGAGGGTAGTGGTGCAGAGGAGGAGGTGGGTAGTGGTGCAGAGGAGGAGGGTAGTGGTGCAGAGGAGGAGGGTAGTGGTGCAGAGGAGGAGGAGGGTAGTGGTGCAGAGCAGGAGGAGGGTAGTGGTGCAGAAGAGGAGGGTAGTGGTGCAGAGGAGGAGGAGGGTAGAGGTGCAGAGAAGGATAAAGGTAGTGGTACAGAAGAGGAGGAGGGTAGTGGTGCAGAGGAAGAGGAGGGTAGTGGTGCAGAGGAGGAGGAGGAGGAGGGTAGTGGTGCAAAGGAGGAGGGTAGTGGTGCAGACGAGGAGGGTAGTGATGCAGAGGAGGAGGGTAGTGGTGCAGAGGAGGAGGGTAGTGGTGCAGAGGAGGAGGAGGGTAGTGGTGCAGAGGAGGAGGGTAGTGGTGCAGAGGAGGATGCGGGTAGTGGTGCAGAGGAGGAGTAGGGTAGTGGTGCAGAGAAGGAGGGTAGTGGTGCAGAGGACGAGGTGGAGTAGGAGGGTAGTGGTGCAGAGGAGGAGGGTAGTGGTGCAGAGGAGGAGGAGGGTAGTGCTGCAGAGGAGGAGGAGGGTAGTGGTGCAGAGGAGGAGGGTAGTGGTGCAGAGGAGGCGTAGGGTAGTGGTGCAGAGAAGGAGGGTAGTGGTGCAAAGGACGAGGTGGAGTAGGAGGGTAGTGGTGCAGAGGAGGAGGGTAGTGGTGCAGAGGAGGAGGGTAGTGATGCAGAGGAGGAGGGTAGTGGTGCAGAGGAGGAGGAGGGTAGTGGTGCAGAGGAGGAAGGTAGTGGTGCAGAGGAGGAGGGTAGTGATGCAGAGGAGGAGGGTAGTGGTGCAGAGGAGGAGGAGGGTAGTGGTGCAGAGGAGGAGGAGGGTAGTGGTGCAGAGGAGGAGGGTAGTGGTGCAGAGGAGAAGAGTAGTGATGCAGATGAGGAGGGTAGTGGTGCAGAGGAGGAGGGTAGTGATGCAGAGGAGGAGGGTAGTGGTGCAGAGGAGGAGGAGGGTAGTGGTGCAGAGGAGGAGGAGGGTAGTGGTGCAGAGGAGGAGAAGGGTAGTGGTGCAGAGGAGGATGAGGGTAGTGGTGCAGAGGAGGAGAAGGGTAGTGGTGCAGAAGAGGAGGGTAGTGGTGCAGAGGAGTGGGAGGGAAGTGGTGCAGAGTAGGAGGAGGGTAGTGGTGCAGAGGAGGATGAGGGTAGTGGTGCAGGGGAGGAGGAGGAGGGTAGTGGTGCAGAGGAGGAGGGTAGTGGTGCAGAGGAGGAGGAGGATGGAAGTGGTGCAGAGGAGGAGGAGGAGGGTAGTGGTGCAGAGGAGGAGGGTAGTGGTGCAGACGAGGAGGGTAGTGATGTAGAGGAGGAGGGTAGTGGTGCAGAGGAGGAGGGTATTGGTGCAGAGAAGGAGGGTAGTGGTGCAGAGGAGGAGGGTAGTGATGCAGAGGAGGAGGGCAGTGGTGCAGAGGAGGAGGATGGTAGTGGTGCCGAGGAGGAGGAGGGTAGTGGTGCAGAGGAGGAGGGTAGTGGTGCAGAGGACGAGGGTAGTGATGCAGAGGAGGAGGGTAGTGGTGCAGAGGAGGAGGGTAGTGGTGCAGAGGAGAACGAGGGAAGTGGTGCAGAGGAAGAGGAGGGTAGTGGTGCAGAGCAGGAGGAGGGCAGCGGTGCAGAAGAGGAGGGTAGTGGTGCAGAGGAGGAGGAGGGTAGTCTTGCAGAGAAGGATAAAGGTAGTGGTACAGAGGAGGAGGAGGGTAGTGGTGCAGAGGAAGAGGAGGGTAGTGGTGCAAAGGAGGAGGAGGAGGAGGGTAGTGCTGCAGAGGAGGATGCGGGTAGTGGTGCAGAGGACGAGTAGGGTAGTGGTGCAGAGGAGGAGGGTAGTGGTGCAGAGGACGAGGTGGAGGGTAGTGGTGCAGAGGAGGAGGGTAGTGGTGCAGAGGAGGAGGGTAGTGATGCAGAGGAGGAGGGTAGTGGTGCAGAGGAGGAGGAGGGTAGTGGTGCAGAGGAGGAGGGTAGTGGTGCAGAGGAGGAGGGTAGTGATGCAGAGGAGGAGGGTAGTGGTGCAGAGGAGGAGGAGGGTAGTGGTGCAGAGGAGGAGGAGGGTAGTAGTGCAGAGGAGGAGGATAGTGGTTTAGAGGAGGAGGGTAGTGATGCAGAGGAGGAGGGTAGTGGTGCAGAGGAGGAGGGTAGTGGTGCAGAGGAGGCGGAGGGTAGTGGTGCAGAGCAGGATGAAGGTTGTGGTGCAGAGGAGGAGGAGGGTAGTGGTGCAGAAGTGGAGGGTAGTGGTGCAGAGGAGGAGGAGGATAGTGGTGCAGAGGAGGAGGAGGGTAGTGGTGCAGAAGAGGAGGAGGATAGTGGTGCAGAGGAGGAGGGTAGTGGTGCAGAGGAGGAGGGTAGTGATGCAGAGGAGGAGGGTAGTGGTGCAGAGGAGGAGGAGGGTAGTGGTGCA
>NW_027190169.1:0-12500 GCF_040958095.1 Procambarus clarkii
TCCTCTCTCTCTCTCTCCTCCCTCTCTCTCTCTCTCTCTCTCTCTCCTCTCTCTTCCTCTCCTCCTCTCTCTTCCTCTCTCTCTCTCTCTCTCTCTCTCTTCTCTCTCTCTCTCCCTCTCCTCTCTCTCTCTCTCTCTCTCTCTCTCTCTCTCTCTCTCTCCTCTCTCTCTCTCTCTCTCTCTCTCTCTCTCTCTCTCTCTCTCTCTCTCTCTCTCTCTCTCTCTCTCTCTCTCTCTCTCTCTCTCTCTCTCTCTCTCTCTCTCTCTCTCTCTCTCTCTCTCTCTCTCTCTCTCTCTCTCTCTCTCTCTCTCTCTCTCTCTCTCTCTCTCTCTCTCTCTCTCTCTCTCTCTCTCTCTCTCTCTCTCTCTCTCTCTCTCTCTCTCTCTCTCTCTCTCTCTCTCTCTCTCTCTCTCTCTCTCTCTCTCTCTCTCTCTCTCTCTCTCTCTCTCTCTCTCTCTCTCTCTCTCTTTTTCAACAAGTCTTTGACTCGAAGCTGAAGACTCTTAATTGTGGAATTAATCCTGTGGCAAAATTTCGACCATTTTTCCAAGTTTTTTTTATGCTTCATAAGGTGTGGGTTCCCAGCTGTCGCTGCATACTCAGGTAATGGTCTCACATATGTAGTATGTGTGGATTTAGAATCCTCTTATTTTAGATTTTTAAATGACGTTCTTTTGTTTGGTAACTTCCCATATGGTGCTAATGATGTCCTGTTCACATTAGCTTGTGGTGTTTAGTGTTTGGATAATTTCTACTCTCGGATGATCATATGTCGTGATTGTAGGTGTTGTGTGGTGGTGATGTGTAGTAACGGTAGGTGTTGTGGTGGTGATGTGTAGTGACGGTAGGTGCTGTGTGGTGGTGATGTGTAGTGAAGGTGGGTGTTGTTTGGTGGTGATGTGTAGTGATGGTAGGTATTGTGTGGTGGTAATGTGTAGTGATGATAGGTGTTGTGTGGTGGTGATGTGTAGTGACGGTAGGTGTTGTGTGGTGGTGATGTGTAGTCAGGATAGTTGTTGTGTGGTGGTGTTTGTAGTGACGGTAGGTGTTGTGTGGTGGTGATGTGTAGTGATGGTGGTGGGTGTTCTGTGGTGGTGGTGATGAAAATTTAAGTATTTATGGAAGATGGCTACAGTTACGAGGCTGGTCGTTACAGTATAGATGGTTACAGTGTTTCAGGTTGTGTGAAGTAAGTACGGTTACAATGATGAGGGTTGTCATTAGTTAAGACGATTACTGTGGTGAAGATAGTGCGATAGTGCGTAGTATGTTGTAAAGTTACAGTGATGAAACTATGGTATAATAAAGATGATTACAATGAAGATATTGTGTGTACTGAAAATGATTATTGTGAAGTTTTTGTGTGTAGTTAAGATGGTTACAGTGAAGATAGTGTGTAGTGAAGATGGTTACAGTAAAAAATAGTGTGTAATGAAAATAGTGTGCAGTGATGATAGAGTGTAGTGAAGATGGTTACTATGAAGATAGTGTGTAGTGAAGAGTTACAGTATAGTGTGTGTAGTGATGATGTGTAGTGAAGATGGTTACTGTGAAGATAGTTACAGTATAGTGTGTGTGTGTAGTGAAGATGGTTACAGTATTGTGTGAAGACGGTTACAGTATTGTGTATGTAGTGAAGATGGTTACATTATAGTGTGTGTTGTGAAGATGGTTACAGTATAGTGTGTGTAGTGAAGATGGTTACATTATAGTGTGTGTGTTGTGAAGATGGTTACAGTATAGTGTGTGTAGTAAGGATGGTTACATTATAATGTGTATTGTGAAGATGGATACAGTGTAGTGAAGATGGTTACGTTATAGTGTGTGTTGTGAAGATGGTTACAGTATAGTGTGTGAATTGAAGATTGTTACATTATAGTTTGTGTTGTGAAGATAGTTACAGAACAGTGTGTGTTGTGAAGATGGTAACAGTATAGTGTGTGTTGTGAAGATGGTAACAGTATAGTGTGTGTTGTAAAGATGGTTACATTATAGTGTGTGGAGTGAAGATGGTTATAGTATAGTGTGTGGAGTGAAGATGGTTACAGTATAGTGTGTGGAGTGAAGATGGTTACAGAATAGTGTGTGTAGTGAAGATGGTTGCAGTGAGGATATAATGTGTGTACTCACCTAGTTGTGCTTGAGGGGGTTCAGCTCTGCTCTTGCGGAGCAAGAGTTCTTTCCCTCTTTCCTAAACACCCAACTCTCGTATGCCCAGTCCTCGAGGACGTGCATCTGACTGATGATATTTTCTTAGAAGCGGACAGACTTGGTTTTCTTCTGGTGGCAGCCATCGTCGCCGGAGACCTTTTCCTTCTCCATACTGACCAGGCCGCTTCACACTATCAAGAACCTAAAGAATACTTCTAGTAATAATATACCAGATGCAAGAATTATAGTCATGCTAATAGTTCGACTGGTCTATTAAGTGCGATGCCCAGTAGTAATGTACTCACATCATACTCTCCTCTCTCTCTCTCTCTCTCTCTCTCTCTCTCTCTCTCTCTCTCTCTCTCTCTCTCTCTCTCTCTCTCTCTCTCTCTCTCTCTCTCTCTCTCTCTCTCTCTCTCTCTCTCTCTCTCTCTCTCTCTCTCTCTCTCTCTCTCTCTCTCTCTCTCTCTCTCTCTCTCTCTCTCTCTCTCTCTCTCTCTCTCTCCTCTCTCTCTCTCTCTCTCTCTCTCTCTCTCTCTCTCTCTCCTCTCTCTCTCTCTCTCTCTCTCTCTCTCTCTCTCTCTCTCTCTCTCTCTCTCTCTCTCTCTCTCTCTCTTTTTCAACAAGTCTTTGACTCGAAGCTGAAGACTCTTAATTGTGGAATTAATCCTGTGGCAAAATTTCGACCATTTTTCCAAGTTTTTTTATGCTTCATAAGGTGTGGGTTCCCAGCTGTCGCTGCATACTCAGGTAATGGTCTCACATATGTAGTATGTGTGGATTTAGAATCCTCTTATTTTAGATTTTTAAATGACGTTCTTTTGTTGGTAACTTCCCATATGGTGCTAATGATGTCCAGTTCACATTAGCTTGTGGTGTTTAGTGTTTGGATAATTTCTACTCTCGGATGATTATATGTCGTGATTGTAGGTGTTGTGTGGTGGTGATGTGTAGTAACGGTAGGTGTTGTGTGGTGGTGATGTGTAGTGACGGTAGGTGCTGTGTGGTGGTGATGTGTAGTGAAGGTGGGTGTTGTTTGGTGGTGATGTGTAGTGATGGTAGGTATTGTGTGGTGGTAATGTGTAGTGATGATAGGTGTTGTGTGGTGGTGATGTGTAGTGACGGTAGGTTGTGTGTGGTGGTGATGTGTAGTCAGGATAGTTGTTGTGTGGTGGTGTTCTGTAGTGACGGTAGGTGTTGTGTGGTGGTGATGTGTAGTGATGGTGGTGGGTGTTCTGTGGTGGTGGTGATGAAAATTTAAGTATTTATGGAAGATGGCTACAGTTACGAGGCTGGTCGTTACAGTATAGATGGTTACAGTGTTTCAGGTTGTGTGAAGTAAGTACGTTACAATGATGAGGGTTGTCATTAGTTAAGACGATTACTGTGGTGAAGATAGTGCGATAGTGCGTAGTATGTTGTAAAGTTACAGTGATGAAACTATGGTATAATAAAGATGATTACAATGAAGATATTGTGTGTACTGAAAATGATTATTGTGAAGTTTTTGTGTGTAGTTAAGATGGTTACAGTGAAGATAGTGTGTAGTGAAGATGGTTACAGTAAAAAATAGTGTGTAATGAAAATAGTGTGCAGTGATGATAGAGTGTAGTGAAGATGGTTACTATGAAGATAGTGTGTAGTGAAGAGTTACAGTATAGTGTGTGTAGTGATGATAGTGTGTAGTGAAGATGGTTACTGTGAAGATAGTTACAGTATAGTGTGTGTGTGTAGTGAAGATGGTTACAGTATTGTGTGAAGACGGTTACAGTATTGTGTATGTAGTGAAAGATGGTTACATTATAGTGTGTGTTGTGAAGATGGTTACAGTATAGTGTGTGTAGTGAAGATGGTTACATTATAGTGTGTGTGTTGTGAAGATGGTTACAGTATAGTGTGTGTAGTAAGGATGGTTACATTATAATGTGTATTGTGAAGATGGATACAGTGTAGTGAAGATGGTTACGTTATAGTGTGTGTTGTGAAGATGGTTACAGTATAGTGTGTGAATTGAAGATTGTTACATTAATAGTTTGTGTTGTGAAGATAGTTACAGAACAGTGTGTGTTGTGAAGATGGTAACCAGTATAAGTGTGTGTTGTGAAGATGGTAACAGTATAGTGTGTGTTGTAAAGATGGTTACATTAATAGTGTGTGGAGTGAAGATGGTTATAGTATAGTGTGTGGAGTGAAGATGGTTACAGTATAGTGTGTGGAGTGAAGATGGTTACAGAATAGTGTGTGTAGTGAAGATGGTTGCAGTGAGGATATAATGTGTGTACTCACCTAGTTGTGCTTGAGGGGTTCAGCTCTGCTCTTGCGGAGCAAGAGTTCTTTCCCTCTTTCCTAAACACCCAACTCTCGTATGCCCAGTCCTCGAGGACGTGCATCTGACTGATGATATTTTCTTAGAAGCGGACAGACTTGGTTTTCTTCTGGTGGCAGCCATCGTCGCCGGAGACCTTTTCCTTCTCCATACTGACCAGGCCGCTTCACACTATCAAGAACCTAAAGAATACTTCTAGTAATAATATACCAGATGCAAGAATTATAGTCATGCTAATAGTTCGACTGGTCTATTAAGTGCGATGCCCAGTAGTAATGTACTCACATCATACTCTCTCTCTCTCTCTCTCTCTCTCTCTCTCTCTATCTCTCTCTCTCTCTCTCTCTCTCTCTCTCTCTCTCTCTCTCTCTCTCTCTCTCTCTCTCTCTCTCTCTCTCTCTCTCTCTCTCTCTCTCTCTCTCTCTCTTTTTCAACAAGTCTTTGACTCGAAGCTGAAGACTCTTAATTGTGGAATTAATCCTGTGGCAAAATTTCGACCATTTTTCCAAGTTTTTTTTATGCTTCATAAGGTGTGGGTTCCCAGCTGTCGCTGCATACTCAGGTAATGGTCTCACATATGTAGTATGTGTGGATTTAGAATCCTCTTATTTTAGATTTTTAAATGACGTTCTTTTGTTTGGTAACTTCCCATATGGTGCTAATGATGTCCAGTTCACATTAGCTTGTGGTGTTTAGTGTTTGGATAATTTCTACTCTCGGATGATTATATGTCGTGATTGTAGGTGTTGTGTGGTGGTGATGTGTAGTAACGGTAGGTGTTGTGTGGTGGTGATGTGTAGTGACGGTAGGTCAGTGTGGTGGTGATGTGTAGTGAAGGTGGGTGTTGTTTGGTGGTGATGTGTAGTGATGGTAGGTATTGTGTGGTGGTAATGTATAGTGATGATAGGTGTTGTGTGGTGGTGATGTGTAGTGACGGTAGGTGTTGTGTGGTGGTGATGTGTAGTCAGGATAGTTGTTGTGTGGTGGTGTTCTGTAGTGACGGTAGGTGTTGTGTGGTGGTGATGTGTAGTGATGGTGGTGGGATGTTCTGTGGTGGTGGTGATGAAAATTTAAGTATTTATGGAAGATGGCTACAGTTACGAGGCTGGTCGTTACAGTATAGATGGTTACAGTGTTTCAGGTTGTGTGAAGTAAGTACGGTTACAATGATGAGGGTTGTCATTAGTTAAGACGATTACTGTGGTGAAGATAGTGCGATAGTGCGTAGTATGTTGTAAAGTTACAGTAATGAAACTAGGGTATAATAAAGATGATTACAATGAAGATATTGTGTGTACTGAAAATTGATTATAGTGAAGTTTTTGTGTGTAGTTAAGATGGTTACAGTGAAGATAGTGTGTAGTGAAGATGGTTACAGTAAAAAATAGTGTGTAATGAAAAATAGTGTGCAGTGATGATAGAGTGTAGTGAAGATGGTTACTATGAAGATAGTGTGTAGTGAAGAGTTACAGTATAGTGTGTGTAGTGATGATAGTGTGTAGTGAAGATGGTTACTGTGAAGATAGTTACAGTATAGTGTGTGTGTGTGTGTAGTGAAGATGGTTACAGTATTGTGTGAAGACGGTTACAGTATTGTGTATGTAGTGAAGATGGTTACATTATAGTGTGTGTTGTGAAGATGGTTACAGTATAGTGTGTGTAGTGAAGATGGTTACATTATAGTGTGTGTGTTGTGAAGATGGTTACAGTATAGTGTGTGTAGTAAGGATGGTTACATTATAATGTGTATTGTGAAGATGGATACAGTGTAGTGAAGATGGTTACGTTATAGTGTGTGTTGTGAAGATGGTTACAGTATAGTGTGTGAATTGAAGATTGTTACATTATAGTTTGTGTTGTGAAGATAGTTACAGAACAGTGTGTGTTGTGAAGATGGTAACAGTATAGTGTGTGTTGTGAAGATGGTAACAGTATAGTGTGTGTTGTAAAGATGGTTACATTATAGTGTGTGGAGTGAAGATGGTTATAGTATAGTGTGTGGAGTGAAGATGGTTACAGTATAGTGTGTGGAGTGAAGATGGTTACAGAATAGTGTGTGTAGTGAAGATGGTTGCAGTGAGGATATAATGTGTGTACTCACCTAGTTGTGCTTGAGGGGGTTCAGCTCTGCTCTTGCGGAGCAAGAGTTCTTTCCCTCTTTCCTAAACACCCAACTCTCGTATGCCCAGTCCTCGAGGACGTGCATCTGACTGATGATATTTTCTTAGAAGCGGACAGACTTGGTTTTCTTCTGGTGGCAGCCATCGTCGCCGGAGACCTTTTCCTTCTCCATACTGACCAGGCCGCTTCACACTATCAAGAACCTAAAGAATACTTCTAGTAATAATATACCAGATGCAAGAATTATAGTCATGCTAATAGTTCGAACTGGTCTATTAAGTGCGATGCCCAGTAGTAATGTACTCACATCATACTCTCTCTCTCTCTCTCTCTCTCTCTCTCTCTCTCTCTCTCTCTCTCTCTCTCTCTCTCGTCTCTCATCTCTCATCTCTCTCTCTCTCTCTCTCTCTCTCTCTCTCTCTCCTCTCTCTCTCTCTCTCTCTCTTTTTCAACAAGTCTTTGACTCGAAGCTGAAGACTCTTAATTGTGGAATTAATCCTGTGGCAAAATTTCGACCATTTTTCCAAGTTTTTTTTATGCTTCATAAGGTGTGGGTTCCCAGCTGTCGCTGCATACTCAGGTAATGGTCTCACATATGTAGTATGTGTGGATTTAGAATCCTCTTATTTTAGATTTTTAAATGACGTTCTTTTGTTTGGTAACTTCCCATATGGTGCTAATGATGTCCAGTTCACATTAGCTTGTGGTGTTTAGTGTTTGGATAATTTCTACTCTCGGATGATTATATGTCGTGATTGTAGGTGTTGTGTGGTGGTGATGTGTAGTAACGGTAGGTGTTGTGTGGTGGTGATGTGTAGTGACGGTAGGTGCAGTGTGGTGGTGATGTGTAGTGAAGGTGGGTGTTGTTTGGTGGTGATGTGTAGTGATGGTAGGTATTGTGTGGTGGTAATGTATAGTGATGATAGGTGTTGTGTGGTGGTGATGTGTAGTGACGGTAGGTGTTGTGTGGTGGTGATGTGTAGTCAGGATAGTTGTTGTGTGGTGGTGTTCTGTAGTGACGGTAGGTGTTGTGTGGTGGTGATGTGTAGTGATGGTGGTGGGTGTTCTGTGGTGGTGGTGATGAAAATTTAAGTATTTATGAAGATGGCTACAGTTACGAGGCTGGTCGTTACAGTATAGATGGTTACAGTGTTTCAGGTTGTGTGAAGTAAGTACGGTTACAATGATGAGGGTTGTCATTAGTTAAGACGATTACTGTGGTGAAGATAGTGCGATAGTGCGTAGTATGTTGTAAAGTTACAGTGATGAAACTATGGTATAATAAAGATGATTACAATGAAGATATTGTGTGTACTGAAAATGATTATAGTGAAGTTTTTGTGTGTAGTTAAGATGGTTACAGTGAAGATAGTGTGTAGTGAAGATGGTTACAGTAAAAAATAGTGTGTAATGAAAATAGTGTGCAGTGATGATAGAGTGTAGTGAAGATGGTTACTATGAAGATAGTGTGTAGTGAAGAGTTACAGTATAGTGTGTGTAGTGATGATAGTGTGTAGTGAAGATGGTTACTGTGAAGATAGTTACAGTATAGTGTGTGTGTGTGTGTGTGTGTAGTGAAGATGGTTACAGTATTGTGTGAAGACGGTTACAGTATTGTGTATGTAGTGAAGATGGTTACATTATAGTGTGTGTTGTGAAGATGGTTACAGTATAGTGTGTGTAGTGAAGATGGTTACATTATAGTGTGTGTGTTGTGAAGATGGTTACAGTATAGTGTGTGTAGTAAGGATGGTTACATTATAATGTGTATTGTGAAGATGGATACAGTGTAGTGAAGATGGTTACGTTATAGTGTGTGTTGTGAAGATGGTTACAGTATAGTGTGTGAATTGAAGATTGTTACATTATAGTTTGTGTTGTGAAGATAGTTACAGAACAGTGTGTGTTGTGAAGATGGTAACAGTATAGTGTGTGTTGTGAAGATGGTAACAGTATAGTGTGTGTTGTAAAGATGGTTACATTATAGTGTGTGGAGTGAAGATGGTTATAGTATAGTGTGTGGAGTGAAGATGGTTACAGTATAGTGTGTGGAGTGAAGATGGTTACAGAATAGTGTGTGTAGTGAAGATGGTTGCAGTGAGGATATAATGTGTGTACTCACCTAGTTGTGCTTGAGGGGTTCAGCTCTGCTCTTGCGGAGCAAGAGTTCTTTCCCTCTTTCCTAAACACCCAACTCTCGTATGCCCAGTCCTCGAGGACGTGCATCTGACTGATGATATTTTCTTAGAAGCGGACAGACTTGGTTTTCTTCTGGTGGCAGCCATCGTCGCCGGAGACCTTTTCCTTCTCCATACTGACCAGGCCGCTTCACACTATCAAGAACCTAAAGAATACTTCTAGTAATAATATACCAGATGCAAGAATTATAGTCATGCTAATAGTTCGACTGGTCTATTAAGTGCGATACCCAGTAGTAATGTAACACACATCATACTCTCTCTCTCTCTCTCTCTCTGTCTCTCTCTCTCTCATCTCTCTCTCTCTCTCTCTCTCTCTCTCTCTCTCTTCTCTCTCTCGTCTCTCTCTCTCTCTCTCTCTCTCTCTCTCTCTCTCTCTCTCTCTCTCTCCTCTCTCTCTCTCTCTCTCTCACTCTCTCTCTCTCTCTCTCTCTCTCTCTCTCTCTCTCTCTCTCTCTCTCGTCTCTTCTCTCTCTCTCTCTCTCTCTCTCTCTCTCTCTCTCTCTCTCTCTCTCTCTCTCTCTCTCTCTCTCTCTCTCTTTTTCAACAAGTCTTTGACTCGAAGCTGAAGACTCTTATTGTGGAATTAATCCTGTGGCAAAATTTCGACCATTTTTCCAAGTTTTTTTTATGCTTCATAAGGTGTGGGTTCCCAAGCTGTCGCTGCATACTCAGGTAATGGTCTCACATATGTAGTATGTGTGGATTTAGAATCCTCTTATTTTAGATTTTTAAATGACGTTCTTTTGTTTGGTAACTTCCCATATGGTGCTAATGATGTCCAGTTCACATTAGCTTGTGGTGTTTAGTGTTTGGATAATTTCTACTCTCGGATGATTATATGTCGTGATTGTAGGTGTTGTGTGGTGGTGATGTGTAGTAACGGTAGGTGTTGTGTGGTGGTGATGTGTAGTGACGGTAGGTGCTGTGTGGTGGTGATGTGTAGTGAAGGTGGGTGTTGTTTGGTGGTGATGTGTAGTGATGGTAGGTATTGTGTGGTGGTAATGTATAGTGATGATAGGTGTTGTGTGGTGGTGATGTGTAGTGACGGTAGGTGTTGTGTGGTGGTGATGTGTAGTCAGGATAGTTGTTGTGTGGTGGTGTTCTGTAGTGACGGTAGGTGTTGTGTGGTGGTGATGTGTAGTGATGGTGGTGGGTGTTCTGTGGTGGTGGTGATGAAAATTTAAGTATTTATGGAAGATTGCTACAGTTACGAGGCTGGTCGTTACACTATAGATGGTTACAGTGTTTCAGGTTGTGTGAAGTAAGTACGGTTACAATGATGAGGGTTGTCATTAGTTAAGACGATTACTGTGGTGAAGATAGTGCGATAGTGCGTAGTATGTTGTAAAGTTACAGTGATGAAACTATGGTATAATAAAGATGATTACAATGAAGATATTGTGTGTACTGAAAATGATTATAGTGAAGTTTTTGTGTGTAGTTAAGATGGTTACAGTGAAGATAGTGTGTAGTGAAGATGGTTACAGTAAAAAATAGTGTGTAATGAAAATAGTGTGCAGTGATGATAGAGTGTAGTGAAGATGGTTACTATGAAGATAGTGTGTAGTGAAGAGTTACAGTATAGTGTGTGTAGTGATGATAGTGTGTAGTGAAGATGGTTACTGTGAAGATAGTTACAGTATAGTGTGTGTGTGTGTGTGTGTGTAGTGAAGATGGTTACAGTATTGTGTGAAGACGGTTACAGTATTGTGTATGTAGTGAAGATGGTTACATTATAGTGTGTGTTGTGAAGATGGTTACAGTATAGTGTGTGTAGTGAAGATGGTTACATTATAGTGTGTGTGTTGTGAAGATGGTTACAGTATAGTGTTTGTAGTAAGGATGGTTACATTATAATGTGTATTGTGAAGATGGATACAGTGTAGTGAAGATGGTTACGTTATAGTGTGTGTTGTGAAGATGGTTACAGTATAGTGTGTGAATTGAAGATTGTTACATTATAGTTTGTGTTGTGAAGATAGTTACAGAACAGTGTGTGTTGTGAAGATGGTAACAGTATAGTGTGTGTTGTGAAGATGGTAACAGTATAGTGTGTGTTGTAAAGATGGTTACATTATAGTGTGTGGAGTGAAGATGGTTATAGTATAGTGTGTGGAGTGAAGATGGTTACAGTATAGTGTGTGGAGTGAAGATGGTTACAGAATAGTGTGTGTAGTGAAGATGGTTGCAGTGAGGATATAATGTGTGTACTCACTAGTTGTGCTTGAGGGGGTTCAGCTCTGCTCTTGCGGAGCAAGAGTTCTTTCCCTCTTTCCTAAACACCCAACTCTCGTATGCCCAGTCCTCGAGGACGTGCATCTGACTGATGATATTTTCTTAGAAGCGGACAGACTTGGTTTCTTCTGGTGGCAGCCATCGTCCGCCGGAGACCTTTTCCTTCTCCATACTGACCAGGCCGCTTCACACTATCAAGAACCTAAGAATACTTCTAGTAATAATATACCAGATGCAAGAATTATAGTCATGCTAATAGTTCGACTGGTCTATTAAGTGCGATGCCCAGTAGTAATGTACTCACATCATACGTCTTTTACATATAAATAAGATACCTTTATAAACTTTATCTATTCTCTTCAAGAGCTTGTAGGTAGTTAAGAGTCTCTCTCTCTCTCTCTCTCTCTCTCTCTCTCTCTCTCTCTCTCTCTCTCATCTCTCTCTCTCTCTCTCTCATCTCTCTCTCTCTCCTCTCTCTCTCTCTCTCTCTCTCTTCTCTCCCTCTCCCTCTCCCTCTCCCTCTCTCTCTCTCTCTCTCTCTCTCTCTCTCTCTCTCTCTCTCTCTCTCTCTCTCTCTCTCTCTCTCTCTCTCTCTCTCTCTCTCTCTCTCTCTCTCTCTCTCACTCTCTCTCTCTCTCTCTCTCTCTCTCTCTCTCTCTCTCTCTCTCTCTCTCTCTCTCTCTCTCTCTCTCTCTCTCTCTCTCTCTCTCTCTCTCTCTCTCTCTTTTTCTACATGTCTTCGACTCGAAGCTGAAGACTCTTAATTGTGGAATTAATCCTGTTGCAAAATTTCGACCTTTTTTCCAAGTTTTTTTTATGCTTCATAAGGTGTGGGTTCCCAGCTGTCGCTGCATACTCAGGTAATGGTCTCACATATGTAGTATGTGTGGATTTAGAATCCTCTTATTTTAGATTTTTAAATGACGTTCTTTTGTTTGGTAACTTCTCATATGGTGCTAATGATGTCCTGTTCACATTAGCTTGTGGTGTTCAGTGTTTGGATAATTTCTACTCTCGGATGATCATATGTCGTGATTGTAGGTGTTGTGTGGTGGTGATGTGTAGTAACGGTAGGTGTTGTGTGGTGGATGTGTGTATGACGGTAGGTGCTGTGTGGTGGTGATGTGTAGTGAAGGTGGGTGTTGTTTGGTGGTGATGTGTAGTGATGGTAGGTATTGTGTGGTGGTAATGTGTAGTGATGATAGGTGTTGTGTGGTGGTGATGTGTAGTGACGGTAGGTGTTGTGTGGTGGTGATGTGTAGTCAGGATAGTTGTTGTGTGGTGGTGTTCTGTAGTGACGGTAGGTGTTGTGTGGTGGTGATGTGTAGTGATGGTGGTGGGTGTTCTGTGGTGGTGGTGATGAAAATTTAAGTATTTATGGAAGATGGCTACAGTTACGAGGCTGGTCGTTACAGTGTAGATGGTTACAGTGTTTCAGGTTGTGTGAAGTAAGTACGGTTACAAT
>NW_027190169.1:20000-50647 GCF_040958095.1 Procambarus clarkii
TCTCTCTCTCTCTCTCTCTCCTCTCCCTCTCCCTCTCCTCTCTCTCTCTCTCTCTCTCTCTCTCTCTCTCTCTCTCTCTCTCTCTCTCTCTCTCTCTCTCTCTCTCTCTCTCTCTCTCTCTCTCTCTCTCTCTCTCTCTCTCAGTCTCTCTCTCTCTCTCTCTCTCTCTCTCTCTCTCTCTCTCTCTCTCTCTCTCTCTCTCTCTCTCTCTCTCTCTCTCTCTCTCTCTCTCTCTCTCTCTCTTTTTCAACATGTCTTCGACTCGAAGCTGAAGACTCTTAATTGTGGAATTAATCCTGTTGCAAAATTTCGACCATTTTTCCAAGTTTTTTTTATGCTTCATAAGGTGTGGGTTCCCAGCTGTCGCTGCATACTCAGGTAATGGTCTCACATATGTAGTATGTGTGGATTTAGAATCCTCTTATTTTAGATTTTTAAATGACGTTCTTTTGTTTGGTAACTTCCCATATGGTGCTAATGATGTCCTGTTCACATTAGCTTGTGGTGTTTAGTGTTTGGATAATTTCTACTCTCGGATGATCATATGTCGTGATTGTAGGTGTTGTGTGGTGGTGATGTGTAGTAACGGTAGGTGTTGTGTGGTGGTGATGTGTAGTGACGGTAGGTGCTGTGTGGTGGTGATGTGTAGTGAAGGTGGGTGTTGTTTGGTGGTGATGTGTAGTGATGGTAGGTATTGTGTGGTGGTAATGTGTAGTGATGATAGGTGTTGTGTGGTGGTGATGTGTAGTGACGGTAGGTGTTGTGTGGTGGTGATGTGTAGTCAGGATAGTTGTTGTGTGGTGGTGTTCTGTAGTGACGGTAGGTGTTGTGTGGTGGTGATGTGTTGTGATGGTGGTGGGTGTTCTGTGGTGGTGGTGATGAAAATTTAAGTATTTATGGAAGATGGCTACAGTTACGAGGCTGGTCGTTACAGTGTAGATGGTTACAGTGTTTCAGGTTGTGTGAAGTAAGTACGGTTACAATGATGAGGGTTGTCATTAGTTAAGACGATTACTGTGGTGAAGATAGTGCGATAGTGCGTAGTATGTTGTAAAGTTACAGTGATGAAACTATGGTATAATAAAGATGATTACAATGAAGATATTGTGTGTACTGAAAATGATTATAGTGAAGTTTTTGTGTGTAGTTAAGATGGTTACAGTGAAGATAGTGTGTAGTGAAGATGGTTACAGTAAAAATAGTGTGTAATGAAAATAGTGTGCAGTGATGATAGAGTGTAGTGAAGATGGTTACTATGAAGATAGTGTGTAGTGAAGAGTTACAGTATAGTGTGTGTAGTGATGATAGTGTGTAGTGAAGATGGTTACTGTGAAGATAGTTACAGTATAGTGTGTGTGTGTGTGTGTAGTGAAGATGGTTACAGTATTGTGTGAAGACGGTTACAGTATTGTGTATGTAGTGAAGATGGTTACATTATAGTGTGTGTTGTGAAGATGGTTACAGTATAGTGTGTGTAGTGAAGATGGTTACATTATAGTGTGTGTGTTGTGAAGATGGTTACAGTATAGTGTGTGTAGTAAGGATGGTTACATTATAATGTGTATTGTGAAGATGGATACAGTGTAGTGAAGATGGTTACGTTATAGTGTGTGTTGTGAAGATGGTTACAGTATAGTGTGTGAATTGAAGATTGTTACATTATAGTTTGTGTTGTGAAGATAGTTACAGAACAGTGTGTGTTGTGAAGATGGTAACAGTATAGTGTGTGTTGTGAAGATGGTAACAGTATAGTGTGTGTTGTAAAGATGGTTACATTATAGTGTGTGGAGTGAAGATGGTTATAGTATAGTGTGTGGAGTGAAGATGGTTACAGTATAGTGTGTGGAGTGAAGATGGTTACAGAATAGTGTGTGTAGTGAAGATGGTTGCAGTGAGGATATAATGTGTGTACTCACCTAGTTGTGCTTGAGGGGGTTCAGCTCTGCTCTTGCGGAGCAAGAGTTCTTTCCCTCTTTCCTAAACACCCAACTCTCGTATGCCCAGTCCTCGAGGACGTGCATCTGACTGATGATATTTTCTTAGAAGCGGACAGACTTGGTTTTCTTCTGGTGGCAGCCATCGTCGCCGGAGACCTTTTCCTTCTCCATACTGACCAGGCCGCTTCACACTATCAAGAACCTAAAGAATACTTTTAGTAATAATATACCAGATGCAAGAATTATAGTCATGCTAATAGTTCGACTGGTCTATTAAGTGTGATGCCCAGTAGTAATGTACTCACATCATACGTCTTTTACATATAAATAAGATACCTTTATAAACTTTATCTATTCTCTTCAAGAGCTTGTAGGTAGTTAAGAGTCTCTCTCTCTCTCTCTCTCTCTCTCTCTCTCTCTCTCTCTCTCTCTCTCTCTCTCTCTCTCTCTCTCTCTCTCTCTCTCTCTCTCTCTCTCTCTCTCTCTCTCTCTCTCTCTCTCTCTCTCTCTCTCTCTCTCTCTCTCTCTCTCTCTCTCTCTCTCTCTCTCTCTCTCTCTCTCTCTCTCTCTCTCTCTCTCTCTCTTTTTCAACATGTCTTCGACTCGAAGCTGAAGACTCTTAATTGTGGAATTAATCCTGTGGCAAAATTTCGACCATTTTTCCAAGTTTTTTTTATGCTTCATAAGGTGTGGGTTCCCAGCTGTCGCTGCATACTCAGGTAATGGTCTCACATATGTAGTATGTGTGGATTTAGAATCCTCTTATTTTAGATTTTTAAATGACGTTCTTTTGTTTGGTAACTTCCCATATGGTGCTAATGATGTCCTGTTCACATTAGCTTGTGGTGTTTAGTGTTTGGATAATTTCTACTCTCGGATGATCATATGTCGTGGTTGTAGGTGTTGTGTGGTGGTGATGTGTAGTAACGGTAGGTGTTGTGTGGTGGTGATGTGTAGTGACGGTAGGTGCTGTGTGGTGGTGATGTGTAGTGAAGGTGGGTGTTGTTTGGTGGTGATGTGAAGTGATGGTAGGTATTGTGTGGTAGTAATGTGTAGTGATGATAGGTGTTGTGTGGTGGTGATGTGTAGTGACGGTAGGTGTTGTGTGGTGGTGATGTGTAGTCAGGATAGTTGTTGTGTGGTGGTGTTCTGTAGTGACGGTAGGTGTTGTGTGGTGGTGATGTGTAGTGATGGTGGTTGGTGTTCTGTGGTGGTGGTGATGAAAATTTAAGTATTTATGGAAGATGGCTACAGTTACGAGGCTGGTCGTTACAGTGTAGATGGTTACAGTGTTTCAGGTTGTGTGAAGTAAGTACGGTTACAATGATGAGGGTTGTCATTAGTTAAGACGATTACTGTGGTGAAGATAGTGCGTAGTAACTATGGTTAGTGATGATAGTCATTTGTAGTGAAGATCGACACCACTGACGACTGTGTTGTAAAGTTACAGTGATGAAACTATTGTATAATAAAGATGATTACAATGAAGATATTGTGTGTACTGAAAATGATTATAGTGATGTTTTTGTGTGTAGTTAAGATGGTTACAGTGAAGATAGTGTGTAGTGAAGATGGTTACAGTAAAAAATAGTGTGTAATGAAGATAGTGTGCAGTGATGATAGAGTGTAGTGAAGATGGTTACTATGAAGATAGTGTGTAGTGAAGAGTTACAGTATAGTGTGTGTAGTGATGATAGTGTGTAGTGAAGATGGTTACTGTGAAGATAGTTACAGTATAGTGTGTGTGTGTGTGTGTAGTGAAGATGGTTACAGTATTGTGTGAAGACGGTTACAGTATTGTGTATGTAGTGAAGATGGTTACAGTTATGTGTATGTAGTGAAGATGGTTACATTATAGTGTGTGTTGTGAAGATGGTTTCAGTATAGTGTGTGTAGTGAAGATGGTTACATTATAGTGTGTGTTGTGAAGATGGTTACAGTATAGTGTGTGTAGTGAAGATGGTTACATTATAGTGTGTGTGTTTTGAAGATGGTTACAGTATAGTGTGTGTAGTAAGGATGGTTACAATATAATGTGTATTGTGAAGATGGATACAGTGTAGTGAAGATGGTTACGTTATAGTGTGTGTTGTGAAGATGGTTACAGTATAGTGTGTGAATTGAAGATGGTTACATTATAGTGTGTGTTGTGAAGATGGTTACAGAACAGTGTGTGTTGTGAAGATGGTAACAGTATAGTGTGTGTTGTGAAGATGGTAACAGTATAGTGTGTGTTGTAAAGATGGTTACATTATAGTGTGTGGAGTGAAGATGGTTATAGTATAGTGTGTGGAGTGAAGATGGTTACAGTATAGTGTGTGGAGTGAAGATGGTTACAGAATAGTGTGTGTAGTGAAGATGGTTGCAGTGAGGATATAATGTGTGTACTCACCTAGTTGTGCTTGAGGGGGTTCAGCTCTGCTCTTGCGGAGCAAGAGTTCTTTCCCTCTTTCCTAAACACCCAACTCTCGTATGCCCAGTCCTCGAGGACGTGCACCTGACTGATGATATTTTCTTAGAAGCGGACAGACTTGGTTTTCTTCTGGTGGCAGCCATCGTCGCCGGAGACCTTTTCCTTCTCCATACTGACCAGGCCGCTTCACACTATCAAGAACCTAAAGAATACTTCTAGTAATAATATACCAGATGCAAGAATTATAGTCATGCTAATAGTTCGACTGGTCTATTAAGTGCGATGCCCAGTAGTAATGTACTCACATCATACGTCTTTTACATATAAATAAGATACCTTTATAAACTTTATCTATTCTCTTCAAGAGCTTGTAGGTAGTTAAGAGTCTCTCTCTCTCTCTCTCTCTCTATCTCTCTCTCTCTCTCTCTCTCTTTTTCAACATGTCTTCGACTCGAAGCTGAAGACTCTTAATTGTGGAATTAATCCTGAGGCAAAATTTCGACCATTTTTCCAAGTTTTTTTTATGCTTCATAAGGTGTGGGTTCCCAGCTGTCGCTGCATACTCAGGTAATGGTCTCACATATGTAGTATGTGTGGATTTAGAATCCTCTTATTTTAGATTTTTAAATGACGTTCTTTTGTTTGGTAACTTCCCATATGGTGCTAATTATGTTCTGTTCACATTAGCTTGTAGTGTTTAGTGTTTGGATAATTTCTACTCTCGGATGATCATATGTCGTGATTGTAGGTGTTGTGTGGTGGTGATGTGTAGTAACGGTAGGTGTTGTGTGGTGGTGATGTGTAGTGACGGTAGGTGCTGTGTGGTGGTGATGTGTAGTGAAGGTGGGTGTTGTTTGGTGGTGATGTGAAGTGATGGTAGGTATTGTGTAGTAGTAATGTGTAGTGATGATAGGTGTTGTGTGGTGGTGATGTGTAGTGACGGTAGGTGTTGTGTGGTGGTGATGTGTAGTCAGGATAGTTGTTGTGTGGTGGTGTTCTGTAGTGACGGTAGGTGTTGTGTGGTGGTGATGTGTAGTGATGGTGGTGGGTGTTCTGTGGTGGTGGTGATGAAAATTTAAGTATTTATGGAAGATAGCTACAGTTACGAGGCTGGTCGTTACAGTGTAGATGGTTACAGTGTTTCAGGTTGTGTGAAGTAAGTACGGTTACAATGATGAGGGTTGTCATTAGTTCAGACGATTACTGTGGTGAAGATAGTGCGTAGTAACTATGGTTAGTGATGATAGTCATTTGTAGTGAAGATCGACACCACTGACGACTGTGTTGTAAAGTTACAGTGATGAAACTATTGTATAATAAAGATGATTACAATGAAGATATTGTGTGTACTGAAAATGATTATAGTGATGTTTTTGTGTGTAGTTAAGATGGTTACAGTGAAGATAGTGTGTAGTGAAGATGGTTACAGTAAAAAATAGTGTGTAATGAAGATAGTGTGCAGTGATGATAGAGTGTAGTGAAGATGGTTACTATGAAGATAGTGTGTAGTGAAGAGTTACAGTATAGTGTGTGTAGTGATGATAGTGTGTAGTGAAGATGGTTACTGTGATGATAGTTACAGTATAGTGTGTGTGTGTGTGTGTAGTGAAGATGGTTACAGTATTGTGTGAAGACGGTTACAGTATTGTGTATGTAGTGAAGATGGTTACAGTATAGTGTGTGTAGTAAGGATGGTTACAATATAATGTGTATTGTGAAGATGGATACAGTGTAGTGAAGATGGTTACGTTATAGTGTGTGTTGTGAAGATGGTTACAGTATAGTGTGTGAATTGAAGATGGTTACATTATAGTGTGTGTTGTGAAGATGGTTACAGAACAGTGTGTGTTGTGAAGATGGTAACAGTATAGTGTGTGTTGTGAAGATGGTAACAGTATAGTGTGTGTTGTAAAGATGGTTACATTATAGTGTGTGGAGTGAAGATGGTTATGGTATAGTGTGTGGAGTGAAGATGTTTACAGTATAGTGTGTGGAGTGAAGATGGTTACAGAATAGTGTGTGTAGTGAAGATGGTTGCAGTGAGGATATAATGTGTGTACTCACCTAGTTGTGCTTGAGGGGGTTCAGCTCTGCTCTTGCGGAGCAAGAGTTCTTTCCCTCTTTCCTAAACACCCAACTCTCGTATGCCCAGTCCTCGAGGACGTGCACCTGACTGATGATATTTTCTTAGAAGCGGACAGACTTGGTTTTCTTCTGGTGGCAGCCATCGTCGCCGGAGACCTTTTCCTTCTCCATACTGACCAGGCCGCTTCACACTATCAAGAACCTAAAGAATACTTCTAGTAATAATATACCAGATGCAAGAATTATAGTCATGCTAATAGTTCGACTGGTCTATTAAGTGCGATGCCCAGTAGTAATGTACTCACATCATACGTCTTTTACATATAAATAAGATACCTTTATAAACTTTATCTATTCTCTTCAAGAGCTTGTAGGTAGTTAAGAGTCTCTCTCTCTCTCTCTCTATCTCTCTCTCTCTCTCTCTCTCTCTCTCTATCTCTCTCTCTCTCTCTCTCTCTTTTTCAACATGTCTTCGACTCGAAGCTGAAGACTCTTAATTGTGGAATTAATCCTGAGGCAAAATTTCGACCATTTTTCCAAGTTTTTTTTATGCTTCATAAAGTGTGGGTTCCCAGCTGTCGCTGCATACTCAGGTAATGGTCTCACTTATGTAGTATGTGTGGATTTAGAATCCTCTTATTTTAGATTTTTAAAGGACGTTCTTTTGTTTGGTAACTTCCCATATGGTGCTAATGATGTCCTGTTCACATTAGCTTGTGGTGTTTAGTGTTTGGATAATTTCTACTCTCGGATGATCATATGTCGTGATTGTAGGTGTTGTGTGGTGGTGATGTGTAGTAACGGTAGGTGTTGTGTGGTGGTGATGTGTAGTGACGGTAGGTGCTGTGTGGTGGTGATGTGTAGTGAAGGTGGGTGTTGTTTGGTGGTGATGTGTAGTGATGGTAGGTATTGTGTGGTGGTAATGTGTAGTGATGATAGGTGTTGTGTGGTGGTGATGTTTAGTGACGGTAGGTGTTGTGTGGTGGTGATGTGTAGTCAGGATAGTTGTTGTGTGGTGGTGTTCTGTAGTGACGGTAGGTGTTGTGTGGTTGTGATGTGTAGTGATGGTGGTGGGTGTTCTGTGGTGGTGGTGATGAAAATTTAAGTATTTATGGAAGATGGCTACAGTTACGAGGCTAGTCGTTACAGTGTAGATGGTTACAGTGTTTCAGGTTGTGTGAAGTAAGTACGGTTACAATGATGAGGGTTGTCATTAGTTAAGACGATTACTGTGGTGAAGATAGTGCGATAGTGAGTAGTAACTATAGTTAGTGATGATAGTCATTTGTAGTGAAGATCGACACCACTGACGACTGTGTTGTAAAGTTACAGTGATGAAACTATTGTATAATAAAGATGATTACAATGAAGATATTGTGTGTACTGACAATGATTATAGTGATGTTTTTGTGTGTAGTTAAGATGGTTACAGTGAAGATAGCGTGTAGTGAAGATGGTTACAGTAAAAAATAGTGTGTAATGAAGATAGTGTGCAGTGATGATAGAGTGTAGTGAAGATGGTTACTATGAAGATAGTGTGTAGTGAAGAGTTACAGTATAGTGTGTGTAGTGATGATAGTGTGTAGTGAAGATGGTTACTGTGAAGATAGTTACAGTATAGTGTGTGTGTGTGTGTGTAGTGAAGATGGTTACAGTATTGTGTGAAGACGGTTACAGTATTGTGTATGTAGTGAAGATGGTTACAGTAGTGTGTATGTAGTGAAGATGGTTACATTATAGTGTGTGTTGTGAAGATGGTTTCAGTATAGTGTGTGTAGTGAAGATGGTTACATTATAGTGTGTGTTGTGAAGATGGTAACAGTATAGTGTGTGTAGTGAAGATGGTTACATTATAGTGTGTGTGTTGTGAAGATGGTTACAGTATAGTGTGTGTAGTAAGGATGGTTACATTATAATGTGTATTGTGAAGATGGATACAGTGTAGTGAAGATGGTTACGTTATGGTGTGTGTTGTGAAGATGGTTACAGTATAGTGTGTGAACTGAAGATGGTTACATTATAGTGTGTGTTGTGAAGATGGTTACAGAACAGTGTGTGTTGTGAAGATGGTAACAGTATAGTGTGTGTGTTTTGAAGATGGTAACAGTATAGTGTGTGTTGTAAAGATGGTTACATTATAGTGTGTGGAGTGAAGATGGTTACAGTATAGTGTGTGGAGTGAAGATGGTTACAGTATAGTGTGTGGAGTGAAGATGGTTATAGTATAGTGTGTGTAGTGAAGATGGTTACAGTATAGTGTGTGGAGTGAAGATGGTTACATTATAGTGTGTGGAGTGAAGATGGTTATAGTATAGTGTGTGGAGTGAAGATGGTTACAGTATAGTGTGTGGAGTGAAGATGGTTACAGAATAGTGTGTGTAGTGAAGATGGTTGCAGTGAGGATATAATGTGTGTACTCACCTAGTTGTGCTTGAGGGGGTTCAGCTCTGCTCTTGCTGAGCAAGAGTTCTTTCCCTCTTTCCTAAACACCCAACTCTCGTATGCCCAGTCCTCGAGGACGTGCACCTGACTGATGATATTTTCTTAGAAGCGGACAGACTTGGTTTTCTTCTGGTGGCAGCCATCGTCGCCGGAGACCTTTTCCTTCTCCATACTGACCAGGCCGCTTCACACTATCAAGAACCTAAAGAATACTTCTAGTAATAATATACCAGATGCAAGAATTATAGTCATGCTAATAGTTCGACTGGTCTATTAAGTGCGATGCCCAGTATTAATGTACTCACATCATACGTCTTTTACATATAAATAAGACACCTTTATAAACTTTATCTATTCTCTTCAAGAGCTTGTAGGTAGTTAAGAGTCTCTCTCTCTCTCTCTCTCTCTCTATCTCTCTCTCTCTCTCTCTCTTTTTCAACATGTCTTCGACTCGAAGCTGAAGACTCTTAATTGTGGAATTAATCCTGTGGCAAAATTTCGACCATTTTTCCAAGTTTTTTTTATGCTTCATAAGGTGTGGGTTCCCAGCTGTCGCTGCATACTCAGGTAATGGTCTCACATATGTAGTATGTGTGGATTTAGAATCCTCTTATTTTAGATTTTTAAATGACGTTCTTTTGTTTGGTAACTTCCCATGTGGTGCTAATGATGTCCTGTTCACATTAGCTTGTGGTGTTTAGTGTTTGGATAATTTCTACTCTCGGATGATCATATGTCGTGATTGTAGGTGTTGTGTGGTGGTGATGTGTAGTAACGGTAGGTGTTGTGTGGTGGTGATGTGTAGTGACGGTAGGTGCTGTGTGGTGGTGATGTGTAGTGAAGGTGGGTGTTGTTTGGTGGTGATGTGTAGTGATGGTAGGTATTGTGTGGTGGTAATGTGTAGTGATGATAGGTGTTGTGTGGTGGTGATGTGTAGTGACGGTAGGTGTTGTGTGGTGGTGATGTGTAGTCAGGATAGTTGTTGTGTGGTGGTGTTCTGTAGTGACGGTAGGTGTTGTGTGGTGGTGATGTGTAGTGATGGTGGTGGGTGTTCTGTGGTGGTGGTGATGAAAATTTAAGTATTTATGGAAGATGGCTACAGTTACGAGGCTGGTCGTTACAGTGTAGATGGTTACAGTGTTTCAGGTTGTGTGAAGTAAGTACGGTTACAATGATGAGGGTTGTCATTAGTTAAGACGATTACTGTGGTGAAGATAGTGCGATAGTACGTAGTATCTATGGTAAGTGATGATAGTCATTTGTAGTGAAGATCGACACCAATGACGACTGTGTTGTAAAGTTACAGTGATGAAACTATGGTATAATAAAGATGATTACAATGAAGATATTGTGTGTACTGAAAATGATTATAGTGACGTTTTTGTGTGTAGTAAAGATGGTTACAGTGAAGATAGTGTGTAGTGAAGATGGTTACAGTAAAAAATAGTGTGTAATGAAAATAGTGTGCAGTGATGATAGAGTGTAGTGAAGATGGTTACTATGAAGATAGTGTGTAGTGAAGAGTTACAGTATAGTGTGTGTAGTGATGATAGTGTGTAGTGAAGATGGTTACTGTGAAGATAGTTACAGTATAGTGTGTGTGTGTGTGTAGTGAAGATGGTTACAGTATTGTGTGAAGACGGTTACAGTATTGTGTATGTAGTGAAGATGGTTACATTATAGTGTGTGTTGTGAAGATGGTTACAGTATAGTGTGTGTAGTGAAGATGGTTACATTATAGTGTGTGTGTTGTGAAGATGGTTATAGTATAGTGTGTGTAGTAAGGATGGTTACATTATAATGTGTATTGTGAAGATGGATACAGTGTAGTGAAGATGGTTACGTTATAGTGTGTGTTGTGAAGATGGTTACAGTATAGTGTGTGAATTGAAGATGGTTACATTATAGTGTGTGTTGTGAAGATAGTTACAGAACAGTGTGTGTTGTGAAGATGGTAACAGTATAGTGTGTGTTGTTAAGATGGTAACAGTATAGTGTGTGTTGTAAAGATGGTTACATTATAGTGTGTGGAGTGAAGATGGTTATAGTATAGTGTGTGGAGTGAAGATGGTTACAGTATAGTGTGTGGAGTGAAGATGGTTACAGAATAGTGTGTGTAGTGAAGATGGTTGCAGTGAGGATATAATGTGTGTACTCACCTAGTTGTGTTTGAGGGGGTTCAGCTCTGCTCTTGCGGAGCAAGAGTTCATTTCCCTCTTTCCTAAACACCCAACTCTCGTATGCCCAGTCCTCGAGGACGTGCACCTGACTGATGATATTTTCTTAGAAGCGGACAGACTTGGTTTTCTTCTGGTGGCAGCCATCGTCGCCGGAGACCTTTTCCTTCTCCATACTGACCAGGCCGCTTCACACTATCAAGAACCTAAAGAATACTTCTAGTAATAATATACCAGATGCAAGAATTATAGTCATGCTAATAGTTCGACTGGTCTATTAAGTGCGATGCCCAGTAGTAATGTACTCACATCATACGTCTTTTACATATAAATAAGATACCTTTATAAACTTTATCTATTCTCTTCAAGAGCTTGTAGGTAGTTAAGAGTCTCTCTCTCTCTCTCTCTCTCTCTCTCTCTCTCTCTCTCTCTCTCTCTCTCTCTCTCTCTCTCTCTTTTTCAACATGTCTTCGACTCGAAGCTGAAGACTCTTATGTGGAATTAATCCTGTAGCAAAATTTCGACCATTTTTCCAAGTTTTTTTTATGCTTCATAAGGTGTGGGTTCCCAGCTGTCGCTGCATACTCAGGTAATGGTCTCACATATGTAGTATGTGTGGATTTAGAATCCTCTTATTTTAGATTTTTAAATGACGTTCTTTTGTTTGGTAACTTCCCATATGGTGCTAATGATGTTCTGTTCACATTAGCTTGTGGTGTTTAGTGTTTGGATAATTTCTACTCTCGGATGATCATATGTCGTGATTGTAGGTGTTGTGTGGTGGTGATGTGTAGTAACGGTAGGTGTTGTGTGGTGGTGATGTGTAGTGACGGTAGGTGCTGTGTAGTGGTGATGTGTAGTGAAGGTGGGTGTTGTTTGGTGGTGATGTGAAGTGATGGTAGGTATTGTGTGGTGGTAATGTGTAGTGATGATAGGTGTTGTGTGGTGGTGATGTGTAGTGACGGTAGGTGTTGTGTGGTGGTGATGTGTAGTCAGGATAGTTGTTGTGTGGTGGTGTTCTGTAGTGACGGTAGGTGTTGTGTGGTGGTGATGTGTAGTGATGGTGGTGGGTGTTCTGTGGTGGTGGTGATGAAAATTTAAGTATTTATGGAAGATGGCTACAGTTACGAGGCTGGTCGTTACAGTGTAGATGGTTACAGTGTTTCAGGTTGTGTGAAGTAAGTACGGTTACAATGATGAGGGTTGTCATTAGTTAAGGACGATTACTGTGGTGAAGATAGTGCGTAGTAACTATGGTTAGTGATGATAGTCATTTGTAGTGAAGATCGACACCACTGACGACTGTGTTGTAAAGTTACAGTGATGAAACTATTGTATAATAAAGATGATTACAATGAAGATATTGTGTGTACTGAAAATGATTAAAGTGAAGTTTTTGTGTGTAGTTAAGATGGTTACAGTGAAGATAGTGTGTAGTGAAGATGGTTACAGTAAAAAATAGTGTGTAATGAAAATAGTGTGCCTTGATGATAGAGTGTAGTGAAGATGGTTACTATGAAGATAGTGTGTAGAGAAGAGTTACAGTATAGTGTGTGTAGTGATGATAGTGTGTAGTGAAGATGGTTACTGTGAAGATAGTTACAGTATAGTGTGTGTGTGTGTGTGTAGTGAAGATGGTTACAGTATTGTGTGAAGACGGTTACAGTATTGTGTATGTAGTGAAGATGGTTACATTATAGTGTGTGTTGTGAAGATGGTTTCAGTATAGTGTGTGTAGTGAAGATGGTTACATTATAGTGTATGTTGTGAAGATGGTTACAGTATAGTGTGTGTAGTGAAGATGGTCACATTATAGTGTGTGTGTTGTGAAGATGGTTACAGTATAGTGTGTGTAGTAAGGATGGTTACATTATAATGTGTATTGTGAAGATGGATACAGTGTAGTGAAGATGGTTACGTTATAGTGTGTGTTGTGAAGATGGTTACAGTATAGTGTGTTAATTGAAGATGGTTACATTATAGTGTGTGTTGTGAAGATGGTTACAGAACAGTGTGTGTTGTGAAGATGGTAACAGTATAGTGTGTGTTGTGAAGATGGTAACAGTATAGTGTGTGTTGTAAAGATGGTTACATTATAGTGTGTGGAGTGAAGTTGGCTATAGTATAGTGTGTGGAGTGAAGATGGTTACAGTATAGTGTGTGGAGTGAAGATGGTTACAGAATAGTGTGTGTAGTGAAGATGGTTGCAGTGAGGATATAATGTGTGTACTCACCTAGTTGTGCTTGAGGGGGTTCAGCTCTGCTCTTGCGGAGCAAGAGTTCTTTCCCTCTTTCCTAAACACCCAACTCTCGTATGCCCAGTCCTCGAGGACGTGCACCTGACTGATGATATTTTCTTAGAAGCGGACAGACTTGGTTTTCTTCTGGTGGCAGCCATCGTCGCCGGAGACCTTTTCCTTCTCCATACTGACCAGGCCGCTTCACACTATCAAGAACCTAAAGAATACTTCTAGTAATAATATACCAGATGCAAGAATTATAGTCATCCTAATAGTTCGACTGGTCTATTAAGTGCGATGCCCAGTAGTAATGTACTCACATCATACGTCTTTTACATATAAATAAGATACCTTTATAAACTTTATCTATTCTCTTCAAGAGCTTGTAGGTAGTTAAGAGTCTCTCTCTCTCTCTCTCTCTCTATCTCTCTCTCTCTCTCTCTCTTTTTCAACATGTCTTCGACTCGAAGCTGAAGACTCTTAATTGTGGAATTAATCCTGTATCAAAATTTCGACCATTTTTCCAAGTTTTTTTTATGCTTCATAAGGTGTGGGTTCCCAGCTGTCGCTGCATACTCAGGTAATGGTCTCACATATGTAGTATGTGTGGATTTAGAATCCTCTTATTTTAGATTTTTAAAGGACGTTCTTTTGTTTGGTAACTTCCCATATGGTGCTAATGATGTCCTGTTCACATTAGCTTGTGGTGTTTAGTGTTTGGATAATTTCTACTCTCGGATGATCATATGTCGTGATTGTAGGTGTTGTGTGGTGGTGATGTGTAGTAACGGTAGGTGTTGTGTGGTGGTGATGTGTAGTGACGGTAGGTGCTGTGTGGTGGTGATGTGTAGTGAAGGTGGGTGTTGTTTGGTGGTGATGTGTAGTGATGGTAGGTATTGTGTGGTGGTAATGTGTAGTGATGATAGGTGTTGTGTGGTGGTGATGTGTAGTGACGGTAGGTGTTGTGTGGTGGTGATGTGTAGTCAGGATAGTTGTTGTGTGGTGGTGTTCTGTAGTGACGGTAGGTGTTGTGTGGTGGTGATGTGTAGTGATGGTGGTGGGTGTTCTGTGGTGGTGGTGATGAAAATTTAAGTATTTATGGAAGATGGCTACAGTTACGAGGCTGGTCGTTACAGTGTAGATGGTTACAGTGTTTCAGGTTGTGTGAAGTAAGTACGGTTACAATGATGAGGGTTGTCATTAGTTAAGACGATTACTGTGGTGAAGATAGTGCGATAGTGCGTAGTAACTATAGTTAGTGATGATAGTCATTTGTAGTGAAGATCGACACCACTGACGACTGTGTTGTAAAGTTACAGTGATGAAACTATTGTATAATAAAGATGATTACAATGAAGATATTGTGTGTACTGAAAATGATTATAGTGATGTTTTTGTGTGTAGTTAAGATGGATACAGTGAAGATAGTGTGTAGTGAAGATGGTTACAGTAAAAAATAGAGTGTAATGAAGATAGTGTGCAGTGATGATAGAGTGTAGTGAAGATGGTTACTATGAAGATTGTGTGTAGTGAAGAGTTACAGTATAGTGTGTGTAGTGATGATAGTGTGTAGTGAAGATGGTTACTGTGAAGATAGTTACAGTATAGTGTGTGTGTGTGTGTGTATTGAAGATGGTTACAGTATTGTGTGAAGACGGTTACAGTATTGTGTATGTAGTGAAGATGGTTACAGTAATGTGTATGTAGTGAAGATGGTTACATTATAGTGTGTGTTGTGAAGATGGTTTCAGTATAGTGTGTGTAGTGAAGATGGTTACATTATAGTGTGTGTTGTGAAGATGGTTACAGTATAGTGTGTGTAGTGAAGATGGTTACATTATAGTGTGTGTGTTGTGAAGATGGTTACAGTATAGTGTGTGAATTGAAGATGGTTACATTATAGTGTGTGTTGTGAAGATGGTTACAGAACAGTGTGTGTTGTGAAGATGGTAACAGTATAGTGTGTGTTGTGAAGATGGTAACAGTATAGTGTGTGTTGTAAAGATGGTTACATTATAGTGTGTGGAGTGAAGATGGTTATAGTATAGTGTGTGGAGTGAAGATGGTTACAGTATAGTGTGTGGAGTGAAGATGGTTACAGAATAGTGTGTGTAGTGAAGATGGTTGCAGTGAGGATATAATGTGTGTACTCACCTAGTTGTGCTTGAGGGGGTTCAGCTCTGCTCTTGCGGAGCAAGAGTTCTTTCCCTCTTTCCTAAACACCCAACTATCGTATGCCCAGTCCTCGAGGACGTGCACCTGACTGATGATATTTTCTTAGAAGCGGACAGACTTGGTTTTCTTCTGGTGGCAGCCATCGTCGCCGGAGACCTTTTCCTTCTTCATACTGACCAGGCCGCTTCACACTATCAAGAACCTAAAGAATACTTCTAGTAATAATATACCAGATGCAAGAATTATAGTCATGCTAATAGTTCGACTGGTCTATTAAGTGCGATGCCCACTAGTAATGTACTCACATCATACGTCTTTTACATATAAATAAGATACCTTTATAAACTTTATCTATTCTCTTCAAGAGCTTGTAGGTAGTTAAGAGTCTCTTCTCTCTCTCTCTCTCTCTCTCTCTCTCTCTCTCTCTCTCTCTCTCTCTCTCTCTCTCTCTCTCTCTCTCTCTCTCTCTCTCTCTCTCTCTCTCTCTCTCTCTCTCTCTCTCTCTCTCTCTCTCTCTCTCTCTCTCTCTCTCTCTCTCTCTCTCTCTCTCTCTCTCTCTCTCTCTCTCTCTCTCTTTTCAACATGTCTTCGACTCGAAGCTGAAGACTCTTAATTGTGGAATTAATCCTGTGGCAAAATTTCGACCATTTTTCCAAGTTTTTTTTATGCTTCATAAGGTGTGGGTTCCCAGCTGTCGCTGCATACTCAGGTAATGGTCTCACATATGTAGTATGTGTGGATTTAGAATCCTCTTATTTTAGATTTTTAAATGACGTTCTTTTGTTTGGTAACTTCCCATATGGTGCTAATTATGTTCCTGTTCACATTAGCTTGTGGTGTTTAGTGTTTGGATAATTTCTACTCTCGGATGATCATATGTCGTGATTGTAGGTGTTGTGTGGTGGTGATGTGTAGTAACGGTAGGTGTTGTGTGGTGGTGATGTGTAGTGACGGTAGGTGCTGTGTGGTGGTGATGTGTAGTGAAGGTGGGTGTTGTTTGGTGGTGATGTGTAGTGATGGTAGGTATTGTGTGGTGGTAATGTGTAGTGATGATAGGTGTTGTGTGGTGGTGATGTGTAGTGACGGTAGGTGTTGTGTGGTGGTGATGTGTAGTCAGGATAGTTGTTGTGTGGTGGTGTTCTGTAGTGACGGTAGGTGTTGTGTGGTGGTGATGTGTAGTGATGGTGGTGGGTGTTCTGTGGTGGTGGTGATGAAAATTTAAGTATTTATGGAAGATGGCTACAGTTACGAGGCTGGTCGTTACAGTGTAGATGGTTACAGTGTTTCAGGTTGTGTGAAGTAAGTACGGTTACAATGATGAGGGTTGTCATTAGTTAAGACGATTACTGTGGTGAAGATAGTGCGATAGTGCGTAGTAACTATGGTTAGTGATGATAGTCATTTGTAGTGAAGATCGACACCACTGACGACTGTGTTGTAAAGTTACAGTGATGAAACTATTGTATAATAAAGATGATTACAATGAAGATATTGTGTGTACTGAAAATGATTATAGTGAAGTTTTTGTGTGTAGTTAAGATGGTTACAGTGAAGATAGTGTGTAGTGAAGATGGTTACAGTAAAAAATAGTGTGTACTGAAAATAGTGTGCAGTGATGATAGAGTGTAGTGAAGATGGTTACTATGAAGATAGTGTGTAGTGAAGAGTTACAGTATAGTGTGTGTAGTGATGATAGTGTGTAGTGAAGATGGTTACTGTGAAGATAGTTACAGTATAGTGTGTGTGTGTGTGTAGTGAAGATGGTTACAGTATTGTGTGAAGACGGTTACAGTATTGTGTATGTAGTGAAGATGGTTACAGTAATGTGTATGTAGTGAAGATGGTTACAGTAATGTGTATGTAGTGAAGATGGTTACATTATAGTGTGTGTTGTGAAGATGGTTTCAGTATAGTGTGTGTAGTGAAGATGGTTACATTATAGTGTGTGTTGTGAAGATGGTTACAGTATAGTGTGTGTAGTGAAGATGGTTACATTATAGTGTGTGTGTTGTGAAGATGGTTACAGTATAGTGTGTGTAGTAAGGATGGTTACATTATAATGTGTATTGTGAAGATGGATACAGTGTAGTGAAGATGGTTACGTTATAGTGTGTGTTGTGAAGATGGTTACAGTATAGTGTGTGAATTGAAGATGGTTACATTATAGTGTGTGTTGTGAAGATGGTTACAGAACAGTGTGTGTTGTGAAGATGGTAACAGTATAGTGTGTGTGTTGTGAAGATGGTAACAGTATAGTGTGTGTTGTAAAGATGGTTACATTATAGTGTGTGGAGTGAAGATGGTTATAGTATAGTGTGTGGAGTGAAGATGGTTACAGTATAGTGTGTGGAGTGAAGATGGTTACAGAATAGTGTGTGTAGTGAAGATGGTTGCAGTGAGGATATAATGTGTGTACTCACCTAGTTGTGCTTGAGGGGGTTCAGCTCTGCTCTTGCGGAGCAAGAGTTCTTTCCCTCTTTCCTAAACACCCAACTCTCGTATGCCCAGTCCTCGAGGACGTGCATCCTGACTGATGATATTTTCTTAGAAGCGGACAGACTTGGTTTTCTTCTGGTGGCAGCCATCGTCGCCGGAGACCTTTTCCTTCTCCATACTGACCAGGCCGCTTCACACTATCAAGAACCTAAAGAATACTTCTAGTAATAATATACCAGATGCAAGAATTATAGTCATGCTAATAGTTCGACTGGTCTATTAAGTGCGATGCCCAGTAGTAATGTACTCACATCATACGTCTTTTACATATAAATAAGATACCTTTATAAACTTTATCTATTCTCTTCAAGAGCTTGTAGGTAGTTAAGAGTCTCTCTCTCTCTCTCTCTCTCTCTCTCTCTCTCTCTCTCTCTCTCTCTCTCTCTCTCTCTCTCTCTCTCTCTCTCTCTCTCTCTCTCTCTCTCTCTCTCTCTCTCTCTCTCTCTCTCTCTCTCTCTCTCTCTCTCTCTCTCTCTCTCTTTTTCAACATGTCTTCGACTCGAAGCTGAAGACTCTTAATTGTGGAATTAATCCTGTGGCAAAATTTCGACCATTTTTCCAAGTTTTTTTTATGCTTCATAAGGTGTGGGTTCCCAGCTGTCGCTGCATACTCAGGTAATGGTCTCACATATGTAGTATGTGTGGATTTAGAATCCTCTTATTTTAGATTTTTAAATGACGTTCTTTTGTTTGGTAACTTCCCATATGGTGCTAATTATGTTCTGTTCACATTAGCTTGTGGTGTTTAGTGTTTGGATAATTTCTACTCTCGGATGATCATATGTCGTGATTGTAGGTGTTGTGTGGTGGTGATGTGTAGTAACGGTAGGTGTTGTGTGGTGGTGATGTGTAGTGACGGTAGGTGCTGTGTGGTGGTGATGTGTAGTGAAGGTGGGTGTTGTTTGGTGGTGATGTGTAGTGATGGTAGGTATTGTGTGGTGGTAATGTGTAGTGATGATAGGTGTTGTGTGGTGGTGATGTGTAGTGACGGTAGGTGTTGTGTGGTGGTGATGTGTAGTCAGGATAGTTGTTGTGTGGTGGTGTTCTGTAGTGACGGTAGGTGTTGTGTGGTGGTGATGTGTAGTGATGGTGGTGGGTGTTCTGTGGTGGTGGTGATGAAAATTTAAGTATTTATGGAAGATGGCTACAGTTACGAGGCTGGTCGTTACAGTGTAGATGGTTACAGTGTTTCAGGTTGTGTGAAGTAAGTACGGTTACAATGATGAGGGTTGTCATTAGTTAAGACGATTACTGTGGTGAAGATAGTGCGATAGTGCGTAGTAACTATGGTTAGTGATGATAGTCATTTGTAGTGAAGATCGACACCACTGACGACTGTGTTGTAAAGTTACAGTGATGAAACTATTGTATAATAAAGATGATTACAATGAAGATATTGTGTGTACTGAAAATGATTATAGTGAAGTTTTTGTGTGTAGTTAAGATGGTTACAGTGAAGATAGTGTGTAGTGAAGATGGTTACAGTAAAAAATAGTGTGTAATGAAAATAGTGTGCAGTGATGATAGAGTGTAGTGAAGATGGTTACTATGAAGATAGTGTGTAGTGAAGAGTTACAGTATAGTGTGTGTAGTGATGATAGTGTGTAGTGAAGATGGTTACTGTGAAGATAGTTACAGTATAGTGTGTGTGTGTGTGTGTGTAGTGAAGATGGTTACAGTATTGTGTGAAGACGGTTACAGTATTGTGTATGTAGTGAAGATGGTTACAGTAATGTGTATGTAGTGAAGATGGTTACATTATAGTGTGTGTTGTGAAGATGGTTTCAGTATAGTGTGTGTAGTGAAGATGGTTACATTATAGTGTGTGTTGTGAAGATGGTTACAGTATAGTGTGTGTAGTGAAGATGGTTACATTATAGTGTGTGTGTTGTGAAGATGGTTACAGTATAGTGTGTGTAGTAAGGATGGTTACATTATAATGTGTATTGTGAAGATGGATACAGTGTAGTGAAGATGGTTACGTTATAGTGTGTGTTGTGAAGATGGTTACAGTATAGTGTGTGAATTGAAGATGGTTACATTATAGTGTGTGTTGTGAAGATGGTTACAGAACAGTGTGTGTTGTGAAGATGGTAACAGTATAGTGTGTGTTGTGAAGATGGTAACAGTATAGTGTGTGTTGTAAAGATGGTTACATTATAGTGTGTGGAGTGAAGATGGTTATAGTATAGTGTGTGGAGTGAAGATGGTTACAGTATAGTGTGTGGAGTGAAGATGGTTACAGAATAGTGTGTGTAGTGAAGATGGTTGCAGTGAGGATATAATGTGTGTACTCACCTAGTTGTGCTTGAGGGGGTTCAGCTCTGCTCTTGCGGAGCAAGAGTTCTTTCCCTCTTTCCTAAACACCCAACTCTCGTATGCCCAGTCCTCGAGGACGTGCACCTGACTGATGATATTTTCTTAGAAGCGGACAGACTTGGTTTTCTTCTGGTGGCAGCCATCGTCGCCGGAGACCTTTTCCTTCTCCATACTGACCAGGCCGCTTCACACTATCAAGAACCTAAAGAATACTTCTAGTAATAATATACCAGATGCAAGAATTATAGTCATGCTAATAGTTCGACTGGTCTATTAAGTGCGATGCCCAGTAGTAATGTACTCACATCATACGTCTTTTACATATAAATAAGATACCTTTATAAACTTTATCTATTCTCTTCAAGAGCTTGTAGGTAGTTAAGAGTCTCTCTCTCTCTCTCTCTCTCTCTCTCTCTCTCTCTCTCTCTCTCTCTCTCTCTCTCTCTCTCTCTCTCTCTCTCTCTCTCTCTCTCTCTCTCTCTCTCTCTCTCTCTCTCTCTCTCTCTCTCTCTCTCTCTCTCTCTCTTTTTCAACATGTCTTCGACTCGAAGCTGAAGACTCTTAATTGTGGAATTAATCCTGTGGCAAAATTTCGACCATTTTTCCAAGTTTTTTTTATGCTTCATAAGGTGTGGGTTCCCAGCTGTCGCTGCATACTCAGGTAATGGTCTCACATATGTAGTATGTGTGGATTTAGAATCCTCTTATTTTAGATTTTTAAATGACGTTCTTTTGTTTGGTAACTTCCCATATGGTGCTAATGATGTCCTGTTCACATTAGCTTGTGGTGTTTAGTGTTTGGATAATTTCTACTCTCGGATGATCATATGTCGTGATTGTAGGTGTTGTGTGGTGGTGATGTGTAGTAACGGTAGGTGTTGTGTGGTGGTGATGTGTAGTGACGGTAGGTGCTGTGTGGTGGTGATGTGTAGTGAAGGTGGGTGTTGTTTGGTGGTGATGTGTAGTGATGGTAGGTATTGTGTGGTGGTAATGTGTAGTGATGATAGGTGTTGTGTGGTGGTGATGTGTAGTGACGGTAGGTGTTGTGTGGTGGTGATGTGTAGTCAGGATAGTTGTTGTGTGGTGGTGTTCTGTAGTGACGGTAGGTGTTGTGTGGTGGTGATGTGTAGTGATGGTGGTGGGTGTTCTGTGGTGGTGGTGATGAAAATTTAAGTATTTATGGAAGATGGCTACAGTTACGAGGCTGGTCGTTACAGTGTAGATGGTTACAGTGTTTCAGGTTGTGTGAAGTAAGTACGGTTACAATGATGAGGGTTGTCATTAGTTAAGACGATTACTGTGGTGAAGATAGTGCGATAGTGCGTAGTAACTATGGTTAGTGATGATAGTCATTTGTAGTGAAGATCGACACCACTGACGACTGTGTTGTAAAGTTACAGTGATGAAACTATTGTATAATAAAGATGATTACAATGAAGATATTGTGTGTACTGAAAATGATTATAGTGAAGTTTTTGTGTGTAGTTAAGATGGTTACAGTGAAGATAGTGTGTAGTGAAGATGGTTACAGTAAAAAATAGTGTGTACTGAAAATAGTGTGCAGTGATGATAGAGTGTAGTGAAGATGGTTACTATGAAGATAGTGTGTAGTGAAGAGTTACAGTATAGTGTGTGTAGTGATGATAGTGTGTAGTGAAGATGGTTACTGTGAAGATAGTTACAGTATAGTGTGTGTGTGTGTGTGTAGTGAAGATGGTTACAGTATTGTGTGAAGACGGTTACAGTATTGTGTATGTAGTGAAGATGGTTACAGTAATGTGTATGTAGTGAAGATGGTTACATTATAGTGTGTGTTGCGAAGATGGTTTCAGTATAGTGTGTGTAGTGAAGATGGTTACATTATAGTGTGTGTTGTGAAGATGGTTACAGTATAGTGTGTGTAGTGAAGATGGTTACATTATAGTGTGTGTGTTGTGAAGATGGTTACAGTATAGTGTGTGTAGTAAGGATGGTTACATTATAATGTGTATTGTGAAGATGGATACAGTGTAGTGAAGATGGTTACGTTATAGTGTGTGTTGTGAAGATGGTTACAGTATAGTGTGTGAATTGAAGATGGTTACATTATAGTGTGTGTTGTGAAGATAGTTACAGAACAGTGTGTGTTGTGAAGATGGTAACAGTATAGTTTGTGTTGTGAAGATGGTAACAGTATAGTGTGTGTTGTAAAGATGGTTACATTATAGTGTGTGGAGTGAAGATGGTTATAGTATAGTGTGTGGATTGAAGATGGTTACAGTATAGTGTGTGGAGTGAAGATGGTTACAGAATAGTGTGTGTAGTGAAGATGGTTGCAGTGAGGATATAATGTGTGTACTCACCTAGTTGTGCTTGAGGGGGTTCAGCTCTGCTCTTGCGGAGCAAGAGTTCTTTCCCTCTTTCCTAAACACCCAACTCTCGTATGCCCAGTCCTCGAGGACGTGCATCTGACTGATGATATTTTCTTAGAAGCGGACAGACTTGGTTTTCTTCTGGTGGCAGCCATCGTCGCCGGAGACCTTTTCCTTCTCCATACTGACCAGGCCGCTTCACACTATCAAGAACCTAAAGAATACTTCTAGTAATAATATACCAGATGCAAGAATTATAGTCATGCTAATAGTTCGACTGGTCTATTAAGTGCGATGCCCAGTAGTAATGTACTCACATCATACGTCTTTTACATATAAATAAGATACCTTTATAAACTTTATCTATTCTCTTCAAGAGCTTGTAGGTAGTTAAGAGTCTCTCTCTCTCTCTCTCTCTCTCTCTCTCTCTCTCTCTCTCTCTCTCTCTCTCTCTCTCTCTCTCTCTCTCTCTCTCTCTCTCTCTCTCTCTCTCTCTCTCTCTCTCTCTCTCTCTCTCTCTCTCTCTCTCTCTCTCTCTCTCTTTTTCAACATGTCTTCGACTCGAAGCTGAAGACTCTTAATTGTGGAATTAATCCTGTGGCAAAATTTCGACCATTTTTCCAAGTTTTTTTTTATGCTTCATAAGGTGTGGGTTCCCAGCTGTCGCTGCATACTCAGGTAATGGTCTCACATATGTAGTATGTGTGGATTTAGAATCCTCTTATTTTAGATTTTTAAATGACGTTCTTTTGTTTGGTAACTTCCCATATGGTGCTAATTATGTTCTGTTCACATTAGCTTGTGGTGTTTAGTGTTTGGATAATTTCTACTCTCGGATGATCATATGTCGTGATTGTAGGTGTTGTGTGGTGGTGATATGTAGTAACGGTAGGTGTTGTGTGGTGGTGATGTGTAGTGACGGTAGGTGCTGTGTGGTGGTGATGTGTAGTGAAGGTGGTGTTGTTTTGGTGGTGATGTGTAGTGATGGTAGGTATTGTGTGGTGGTAATGTGTAGTGAATGATAGGGTGTTGTGTGGTGGTGATGTGTAGTGACTGGTAGGTGTTGTGTGGTGGTGATGTGTAGTGATGATAGGTGTTGTGTGGTGGTGATGTGTAGTGACGGTAGGTGTTGTGTGGTGGTGATGTGTAGTGATGGTGGTGGGTGTTATGTGGTGGTGGTGATGAAAATTTAAGTATTTATGGAAGATGGCTACAGTTACGAGGCTGGTCGTTACAGTGTAGATGGTTACAGTGTTTCAGGTTGTGTGAAGTAAGTACGGTTACAATGATGAGGGTTGTCATTAGTTAAGACGATTACTGTGGTGAAGATAGTGCGATAGTGCGTAGTAACTATGGTTAGTGATGATAGTCATTTGTAGTGAAGATCGACACCACTGACGACTGTGTTGTAAAGTTACAGTGATGAAACTATTGTATAATAAAGATGATTACAATGAAGATATTGTGTGTACTGAAAATGATTATAGTGAAGTTTTTGTGTGTAGTTAAGATGGTTACAGTGAAGATAGTGTGTAGTGAAGATGGTTACAGTAAAAAATAGTGTGTAATGAAAATAGTGTGCAGTGATGAAAGAGTGTAGTGAAGATGGTTACTATGAAGATAGTGTGTAGTGAAGAGTTACAGTATAGTGTGTGTAGTGATGATAGTGTGTAGTGAAGATGGTTACTGTGAAGATAGTTACAGTATAGTGTGTGTGTGTGTGTGTGTAGTTGAAGATGGTTACAGTATTGTGTGAAGACGGTTACAGTAATTGTGTATGTAGTGAAGATGGCTACATTATAGTGTGTGTTGTGAAGATGGTTACAGTATAGTGTGTGTAGTGAAGATGGTTACATTATAGTGTGTGTGTTGTGAAGATGGTTACAGTATAGTGTGTGTAGTAAGATGGTTACATTATAATGTGTATTGTGAAGATGGATACAGTGTAGTGAAGATGGTTACGTTATAGTGTGTGTTGTGAAGATGGTTACAGTATAGTGTGTGAATTGAAGATGGTTACATTATAGTTTGTGTTGTGAAGATAGGTTACAGAACAGTGTGTGTTGTGAAGATGGTAACAGTATAGTGTGTGTTGTGAAGATGGTAACAGTATAGTGTGTGTTGTAAAGATGGTTACATTATAGTGTGTGGAGTGAAGATGGTTATAGTATAGTGTGTGAGTGAAGATGGTTACAGTATAGTGTGTGGAGTGAAGATGGTTACAGAATAGTGTGTGTAGTGAAGATGGTTGCAGTGAGGATATAATGTGTGTACTCACCTAGTTGTGCTTGAGGGGGTTCAGCTCTGCTCTTGCGGAGCAAGAGTTCTTTCCCTCTTTCCTAAACACCCAACTCTCGTATGCCCAGTCCTCGAGGACGTGCATCTGACTGATGATATTTTCTTAGAAGCGGACAGACTTGGTTTTCTTCTGGTGGCAGCCATCGTCGCCGGAGACCTTTTCCTTCTCCATACTGACCAGGCCGCTTCACACTATCAAGAACCAAAAGAATACTTCTAGTAATAATATACCAGATGCAAGAATTATAGTCATGCTAATAGTTCGACTGGTCTATTAAGTGCGATGCCCAGTAGTAATGTACTCACATCATACGTCTTTTACATATAAATAAGATACCTTTATAAACTTTATCTATTCTCTTCAAGAGCTTGTAGGTAGTTAAGAGTCCTCTCTCTCTCTCTCTCTCTCTCTCTCTCTCTCTCTCTCTCTCTCTCTCTCTCTCTCTCTCTCTCTCTCTCTCTCTCTCTCTCTCTCTCTCTCCTCTCTCTCTCTCTCTCTCTCTCTCTCTCTCTCTCCTCTCTTTTTTCAACATGTCTTCGACTCGAAGCTGAAGACTCTTAATTGTGGAATTAATCCTGTGGCAAAATTTCGACCATTTTTCCAAGTTTTTTTTATGTTCATAAGGTGTGGGTTCCCAGCTGTCGCTGCATACTCAGGTAATGGTCTCACATATGTAGTATGTGTGGATTTAGAATCCTCTTATTTTAGATTTTTAAATGACGTTCTTTTGTTTGGTAACTTCCCATATGGTGCTAATGATGTCCTGTTCACATTAGCTTGTGGTGTTTAGTGTTTGGATAATTTCTACTCTCGGATGATCATATGTCGTGATTGTAGGTGTTGTGTGGTGGTGATGTGTAGTAACGGTAGGTGTTGTGTGGTGGTGATGTGTAGTGACGGTAGGTGCTGTGTGGTGGTGATGTGTAGTGAAGGTGGGTGTTGTTTGGTGGTGATGTGTAGTGATGGTAGGTATTGTGTGGTGGTAATGTGTAGTGATGATAGGTGTTGTGTGGTGGTGATGTGTAGTGACGATAGGTGTTGTGTGGTGGTGATGTGTAGTCAGGATAGTTGTTGTGTGGTGGTGTTCTGTAGTGACGGTAGGTGTTGTGTGGTGGTGATGTGTAGTGATGGTGGTGGGTGTTCTGTGGTGGTGGTGATGAAAATTTAAGTATTTATGGAAGATGGCTACAGTTACGAGGCTGGTCGTTACAGTGTAGATGGTTACAGTGTTTCAGGTTGTGTGAAGTAAGTACGGTTACAATGATGAGGGTTGTCATTAGTTAAGACGATTACTGTGGTGAAGATAGTGCGATAGTGCGTAGTAACTATGGTTAGTGATGATAGTCATTTGTAGTGAAGATCGACACCACTGACGACTGTGTTGTAAAGCTACAGTGATGAAACTATTGTATAATAAAGATGATTTCAGTGAAGATATTGTGTGTACTGAAAATGATTATAGTGAAGTTTTTGTGTGTAGTTAAGATGGTTACAGTGAAGATAGTGTGTAGTGAAGATGGTTACAGTAAAAAATAGTGTGCAGTGATGATAGAGTGTAGTGAAGATGGTTACTATGAAGATAGTGTGTAGTGAAGAGTTACAGTATAGTGTGTGTAGTGATGATAGTGTGTAGTGAAGATGGTTACTGTGAAGATAGTTACAGTATAGTGTGTGTGTGTGTGTGTAGTGAAGATGGTTACAGTATTGTGTGAAGACGGTTACAGTATTGTGTATGTAGTGAAGATGGTTACATTATATGTGTGTTGTGAAGATGGTTACAGTATAGTGTGTGTAGTGAAGATGGTTACATTATAGTGTGTGTGTTGTGAAGATGGTTATAGTATAGTGTGTGTAGTAAGGATGGTTACATTATGTGTATTGTGAAGATGGATACAGTGTAGTGAAGATGGTTACGTTATAGTGTGTGTTGTGAAGATGGTTACAGTATAGTGTGTGAATTGAAGACGGTTACATTATAGTGTGTTGTGAAGATAGTTACAGAACAGTGTGTGTTGTGAAGATGGTAACAGTATAGTGTGTGTTGTGAAGATGGTAACAGTATAGTGTGTGTTGTAAAGATGGTTACATTATAGTGTGTGGAGTGAAGATGGTTATAGTATAGTGTGTGGAGTGAAGATGGTTACAGTATAGTGTGTGGAGTGAAGATGGTTACAGAATAGTGTGTGTAGTGAAGATGGTTGCAGTGAGGATATAATGTGTGTACTCACCTAGTTGTGTTTGAGGGGGTTCAGCTCTGCTCTTGCGGAGCAAGAGTTTTTCCCTCTTTCCTAAACACCCAACTCTCGTATGCCCAGTCCTCGAGGACGTGCACCTGACTGATGATATTTTCTTAGAAGCGGACAGACTTGGTTTTCTTCTGGTGGCAGCCATCGTCGCCGGAGACCTTTTCCTTCTCCATACTGACCAGGCCGCTTCACACTATCAAGAACCAAAGAATACTTCTAGTAATAATATACCAGATGCAAGAATTATAGTCATGCTAATAGTTCGACTGGTCTATTAAGTGCGATGCCCAGTAGTAATGTACTCACATCATACGTCTTTTACATATAAATAAGATACCTTTATAAACTTTATCTATTCTCTTCAAGAGCTTGTAGGTAGTTAAGAGTCTCTCTCTCTCTCTCTCTCTCTCTCTCTCTCTCTCTCTCTCTCTCTCTCTCTCTCTCTCTCTCTCTCTCTCTCTCTCTCTCTCTCTCTCTCTCTTCTCTCTCTCTCTCTCTCTCTCTCTCTCTCTTTTTCAACATGTCTTCGACTCGAAGCTGAAGACTCTTAATTGTGGAATTAATCCTGTGGCAAAATTTCGACCATTTTTCCAAGTTTTTTTATGTTCATAAGGTGTGGGTTCCCAGCTGTCGCTGCATACTCAGGTAATGGTCTCACATATGTAGTATGTGTGGATTTAGAATCCTCTTATTTTAGATTTTTAAATGACGTTCTTTTGTTTGGTAACTTCCCATATGGTGCTAATGATGTCCTGTTCACATTAGCTTGTGGTGTTTAGTGTTTGGATAATTTCTACTCTCGGATGATCATATGTCGTGATTGTAGGTGTTGTGTGGTGGTGATGTGTAGTAACGGTAGGTGTTGTGTGGTGGTGATGTGTAGTGACGGTAGGTGCTGTGTGGTGGTGATGTGTAGTGAAGGTGGGTGTTGTTTGGTGGTGATGTGTAGTGATGGTAGGTATTGTGTGGTGGTAATGTGTAGTGATGATAGGTGTTGTGTGGTGGTGATGTGTAGTGACGGTAGGTGTTGTGTGGTGGTGATGTGTAGTCAGGATAGTTGTTGTGTGGTGGTGTTCTGTAGTGACGGTAGGTGTTGTGTGGTGGTGATGTGTAGTGATGGTGGTGGGTGTTCTGTGGTGGTGGTGATGAAAATTTAAGTATTTATGGAAGATGGCTACAGTTACGAGGCTGGTCGTTACAGTGTAGATGGTTACAGTGTTTCAGGTTGTGTGAAGTAAGTACGGTTACAATGATGAGGGTTGTCATTAGTTAAGACGATTACTGTGGTGAAGATAGTGCGATAGTGCGTAGTATCTATGGTAAGTGATGATAGTCATTTGTAGTGAAGATCGACACCACTGACGACTGTGTTGTAAAGTTACAGTGATGAAACTATGGTATAATAAAGATGATTACAATGAAGATATTGTGTGTACTGAAAATGATTATAGTGACGTTTTTGTGTGTAGTTAAGATGGTTACAGTGAAGATAGTGTGTAGTGAAGATGGTTACAGTAAAAAATAGTGTGTAATGAAAATAGTGTGCAGTGATGATAGAGTGTAGTGAAGATGGTTACTATGAAGATAGTGTGTAGTGAAGAGTTACAGTATAGTGTGTGTAGTGATGATAGTGTGTAGTGAAGATGGTTACTGTGAAGATAGTTACAGTATAGTGTGTGTGTGTGTGTGTAGTGAAGATGGTTACAGTATTGTGTGAAGACGGTTACAGTATTGTGTATGTAGTGAAGATGGTTACATTATAGTGTGTGTTGTGAAGATGGTTACAGTATAGTGTGTGTAGTGAAGATGGTTACATTATAGTGTGTGTGTTGTGAAGATGGTTATAGTATAGTGTGTGTAGTAAGGATGGTTACATATAATGTGTATTGTGAAGATGGATACAGTGTAGTGAAGATGGTTACGTTATAGTGTGTGTTGTGAAGATGGTTACAGTATAGTGTGTGAATTGAAGATGGTTACATTATAGTGTGTGTTGTGAAGATAGTTACAGAACAGTGTGTGTTGTGAAGATGGTAACAGTATAGTGTGTGTTGTGAAGATGGTAACAGTATAGTGTGTGTTGTAAAGATGGTTACATTATAGTGTGTGGAGTGAAGATGGTTATAGTATAGTGTGTGGAGTGAAGATGGTTACAGTATAGTGTGTGGAGTGAAGATGGTTACAGAATAGTGTGTGTGTGAAGATGGTTGCAGTGAGGATATAATGTGTGTACTCACCTAGTTGTGTTTGAGGGGGTTCAGCTCTGCTCTTGCGGAGCAAGAGTTATTTCCCTCTTTCCTAAACACCCAACTCTCGTATGCCCAGTCCTCGTGGACGTGCACCTGACTGATGATATTTTCTTAGAAGCGGACAGACTTGGTTTTCTTCTGGTGGCAGCCATCGTCGCCGGAGACCTTTTCCTTCTCCATACTGACCAGGCCGCTTCACACTATCAAGAACCAAAGAATACTTCTAGTAATAATATACCAGATGCAAGAATTATAGTCATGCTAATAGTTCGACTGGTCTATTAAGTGCGATGCCCAGTAGTAATGTACTCACATCATACGTCTTTTACATATAAATAAGATACCTTTATAAACTTTATCTATTCTCTTCAAGAGCTTGTAGGTAGTTAAGAGTCTCTCTCTCTCTCTCTCTCTCTCTCTCTCTCTCTCTCTCTCTCTCTCTCTCTCTCTCTCTCTCTCTCTCTCTCTCTCTCTCTCTCTCTCTCTCTCTCTCTCTCTCTTTCAACATGTCTTCGACTCGAAGCTGAAGACTCTTAATTGTGGAATTAATCCTGTGGCAAAATTTCGACCATTTTTCCAAGTTTTTTTATGTTTCATAAGGTGTGGGTTCCCAGCTGTCGCTGCATACTCAGGTAATGGTCTCACATATGTAGTATGTGTGGATTTAGAATCCTCTTATTTAGATTTTTAAATGACGTTCTTTTGTTTGGTAACTTCCCATATGGTGCTAATGATGTCCTGTTCACATTAGCTTGTGGTGTTTAGTGTTTGGATAATTTCTACTCTCGGATGATCATATGTCGTGATTGTAGGTGTTGTGGTGGTGATGTGTAGTAACGGTAGGTGTTGTGTGGTGGTGATGTGTAGTGACGGTAGGTGCTGTGTGGTGGTGATGTGTAGTGAAGGTGGGTGTTGTTTGGTGGTGATGTGTAGTGATGGTAGGTATTGTGTGGTGGTAATGTGTAGTGATGATAGGTGTTGTGTGGTGGTGATGTGTAGTGACGGTAGGTGTTGTGTGGTGGTGATGTGTAGTCAGGATAGTTGTTGTGTGGTGGTGTTCTGTAGTGACGGTAGGTGTTGTGTGGTGGTGATGTGTAGTGATGGTGGTGGGTGTCTGTGGTGGTGGTGGTGATGAAAATTTAAGTATTTATGGAAGATGGCTACAGTTACGAGGCTGGTCGTTACAGTGTAGATGGTTACAGTGTTTCAGGTTGTGTG